>NW_007259259.1:141335-231260 GCF_000164805.1 Carlito syrichta
TTTATGTTTTGAGCTCACAGGAGCTTAATCTGGTTAGTGTTGAGTAGAAAGGGGGAGGAAGTGGGGTAAATAGCTCCCGAACGCATCCTAGTGGTCTCGGGGTCAACGGCCCTTCCTGATCCCTAACGCGCAGTGGGCCTCCGTGGCCGCCTCCCAACAGCCCTCTGTCACGTTTCAAGCACCTCACTCTCCATCTTCACCTGTGTGCTGTCATTCATCTCGGAATTCCCGGTCCTAGCCACTTAAGCCCATGAGCCTGTGACCTTTTCACAGCCCCCCGCCTAGCCTGCACCTTCCCCCTTGGCCACCTCAGTGACCAGCCCCGCCTCGTGTTCACCCTCTCCTCCCCGTGCCTCTCTTGCTGGGTCCTCCCACTTGGCGAAACTTCGGTCCTGGCTACCTCCTCCTCTCCAGGCCTGCACTGGCTGCGGTGTGTTTGGACGTTTCTGGAACAGCCCCTCTAGCATGCAGAAGGGACTCCCGGCCAGTTCACGACCCACGAGTCCAGGTGGGCCATGCACGTACATGGCTGTGCTCCGTTCACTCTCCCACTCTCCCAGCCGCAGTCTCACCCCTCCCCTCTTCTAACTCTGCCCCGTGGCCTCCCTGCCCTCACTCTGAGCTGACGGCCTCGTTGCCGCTCATTTCACCGAGAAAAGTGAAGCCCCCAGAAGAGAATTCCATCAATTGCCTGCACCACCATCACCTGCACATGCGTGTGTGCCCCACGGGCTCTCCCTTCCTACCTGTTGACCAGGAATGCACTGTGTGTGCTGGAGGCCGGCCCTACCCCTGTGTG
This sequence comes from Carlito syrichta, assembly GCF_000164805.1. Lineage (NCBI taxonomy): Eukaryota > Metazoa > Chordata > Mammalia > Primates > Tarsiidae > Carlito > Carlito syrichta. The sequence continues at coordinate 142,135 of NW_007259259.1, forward strand.
GTCACCCTCGGCTGCATTGGTTCTGACCCCTCTTGGATTACTGCCGCCAGCACGCAAGCTTGGTGTTAGTGTCTGGTCCTAGAGATATCATATCATGTTAGTGTCTGGTCCTAGGCTCTCGCTCCTGCCCAGGTAGGAGTGCAGATCATGGCTCAGCCTCAAATTGCTGGGCTTAAGTGCTCCTGCACCTCAGCTTCCCCAGTAGCTGGGGCTACAGTGTGCTCCACCATGCCCGACTAATTTTTGTAGAGATGGGGTCTTGCTGTGTTGCCCAGGCTGGTCTCAAACTCTTGGGCTCAGACGATTCTCCCATCTTGGCCTCCCAAAGTGCTGAGATTACTGGTGTGAGCCACTGTGCCTGGCCCTAGAGAAATCTTTTGATCCCACTTCCTTCTCTAATAGCCTCCCTCATTTCTCTGCTATACCCACACACCCACCTACACACACACACACACACACACACACACACACACACGCATGCACACACACGTGTATACGTACAGAGCTCCTCAGAGAATCGCCTGTTCCTCAATCTCCATTTTCTCCCTCCCCATTCCAATTTTTGTCCCTCAACTTTACTGAAACTGCTTCTCTGGGTCACCAGTGTCTAACTAACATGTCCAGTTCCCTGTCTTTACGTCACAGGAGCCTCTATCCACGCTGACCTCTCTCGGATGCTCCAAATGCTTCCTCCTCCCGGCTGGCAGGACACCGTGGCTTCTGGGTTTTCTTTTACCTTTTGGCCACTCCTCAGCGCCCCCGACCTTCAGACATTCTGCACCGGAAGCCAGTGCACACTCCCAAGGGACCCCCTCCACCCACGTGATCTTAAATGCCTCTGCTTGCTGGGGATGCCCAATGAGCCTTTCCAACCGGGCTTCTCTGCAGGCCTGCAGACCCGGAGCCCTGTCCCCGGGCCACTGCATGGGGCTAAGGGAGCCCCTCAGCACGCCTGGGCTCATCTGGCGCTCTGCCCAGACCCGTCCTCACAGCCTTTGCCATCATGCCTGGGCCACTCCCCTTTCCTGTCCAGGTGACAAGCTTGGCAACATCCTTGAATCCTGTCTGTCTCTCGTGTCCCATAGCCAACCTGTCCATGGTTCTGCCTTCAAAATAGACCTGGGTATTTGGTGATGCTGAGGAATGCTGGGTAAATTTTTTAGATGTGACAGTGCTATTGTGGTTCTCTTTTCTTGAAAGAGTCCTTATTTTCTAGAGATTACTACTGAAATATTTATGGGTGAAATAATATGTTGTCTGAGGTTTACTCAAAATGTAGGGCAGTGTTTCTCATATGTTAGCATATGTTAGAGTCTCCTGAATGGCTCATTAAAATGCAGATTTAGGGCCAGACATGGTGGCTCATGCCTGTAATCCCAGCACTTTGGGAGGTCAAGACAGGATAATCACTTGAGCCCAGGAGTTCAAGACCAACTTAGGCAACATTACAAAATAATATGTTGTCTGAGGCCTACTCAAAATGGCCTAGGGCAGTGCTTCTCACATTTTGGCATACTAGAGTCCCTTAACAGCTCATTAAAATGTAGATTTTGGCCAGGCTCGGGTGGCTCAGCCTGTAACCCAGTACTTTGGGAGGCCGAGGTGAGTGAATTGCCTGAGCCCGTGGGTTTGAGACCCGCCTGGGCAACTTGACGAAACCTCATCTCAACAATAAATCAAAAAAAATTTAGCCAGGCATGGTAGCGCACGCCTGTAGTTCCGGCTACTTGGAAGGCTGAGGCGGAAGGATCGCTGGAGCCCAGCAGGATGAGGCTGCGGCGGCCTGGAGTGTGCCACTGCACTCCAGTCTGGGCAATAGAGTGAGACTCCAACTTAACAAAAAAAGTGTAGATTTTGGGCCAGACATGGTGGCTTATGCCTGTAATCCCAGCACTTTGGGAGGTCGAGGCAAGAGAATCAGTTGAGCCCAGAAGTTCAAGACCAGCATAGGTAACATTACAAAGACCTTGTCCCTACAAAAAATTGTTTTAAAAAAGCCAGGTGTGGTCGTGAGCTCCTTGTAGTCCCAGCTACTCCAGAGTCTGAGGCTGAAGGATGACTTGAGCTCAGGAGGTCGAGGCTGCAGTGAGCTGTGATTGTACTGTTGTACTTAAGTCTGGGCAACAGAGTGAGACGCTAACTTAAATAAAACAAAACAAACCCTGCAGATTTCAGGGTTTCAAGCCCTGAGTTTTAGATTCGGTAGGCCTGGGTGGGCTCATTAATTTGTATTTCTTTTTGTTTGTTTGTTTTTGAGTTGGAGTCTCACTCCGTTGCCCAGGCTGGAGTGCAGTGGCACCCTCACTGCCACCCCAGTGTTGACCTGCTGGGCTCAGGCAATCTTTCCGCCTCAGCCTTCCAAATAGCTGGCACTACAGGTGCGTGCTACCACGCCTGGCTAATTTTTTGATTTACTGTAGAGATGAGGTCTCGCCAAGTTGCCCAAGCTGTTCTTGAACCCGTGGGCTCAGGCAATCCTCTCACCTCGGCCTTCCAAAATGCTGGGATTATAGGCTTGAGCTACCGTGCCTGGAAATAGTTTGTATTTCTTTTTTTTTTAAAGCAAGATTTATTGAGAGGACAGAAAAGCTCTCACAGTGGGAGGGGACCCGAAGGGCTTGCCAATAATTTGTATTTCTAATGCTCAACACTGCTCGTCCAAGGACCACATTTGAGATACACCGATCTGATGGGTGGGAGGGTGTTTGGGCTGAGCATGGGATAGTAGCAAGTGGAGCTGGTAGGTACTTGGTATTGTGGGTACACCAGGTTTATAATGCTGCTCTTCTTTCCTTTGGAAAGCTCCACAGTAAAAAAAAAAAAAGAAAAGAAAAGTGTGTGTGAGTGTGTCTGTGTGTGTGTGTGTGTGTGTGTGTGTGTGTGTGTGTGTGTGTGTCTAGCTTTCTAGCACTTCCATTTCTGTCTCCTTGCCTCAGGCTAACGTCCTCTTGTCTGGGTCATTGTGGCACCTCCTAACTGGCCTCCTTGCTTTTTATGACCTTGAAAACTCTGGGTGGTGTGGCCTCTGTTCCTTCCATGTACCTTCAGACACACTGACCTCTTTGCTGGTCCTTGCACATGTCAGGCATGCTTCTGCCTCAGGACCTTTGCACATGCCCTTCTGGGTCTACGGCGCCTCCCCCTCGCTCCATCCAGCCACCTCTCTCTCTCTTCTTTCAGGTCTGCATTGAGATGTCATCCTTGCAGCGAAACCGTTTCAGACAACACGCTCTAAAATTTCACCCTCCCCCGCCTCCTGTACAAGTCGTAGCCCCTTTCCGGCCCACTTTTCTCCTTTGCTTGTATCACTGTGCGCCCTGGCAGGGCGCGCGCAGGCTGCCTGCCCCTTCCTGGTTGTGCCCCTGCCCCCGCCTCCCACCCAGCCTGGCTCCGCCTCGCCTGCTGTTACTCCTCCATTCATCCCTCCCGTTCCTCCTTGGCCACCGCCAGACGCCAGCCTTGGCTCCCCTTGGGTGCAGGCAATTTCGGCCTGGCTCACTGCCAGGGGGCCAGCCACCGTGAACACGGAGACGTGTTCACCGAGTGACTAGCTGATCTGGGGGCAAGAGAGCTGGGGGATTAAATGAGAGGGCTTTTCCCAGCAAGCCGGAGACTCATGGCCGGCAGGAGAGGAGGCAGGAATGTTGTCACGTGGAAAAACCTGCGGGAAATGCCACAGAACGTGTGGAAGATGGAAAGATTCGGTCTATTTTTGAGACATCAAGGAGGGACAGAAGTCGCAAACGGGTAGGCCTGATGCAGCGTACAGAGGTGTGTGCCCGGCCCCCGTGGAGCTTAAAATACACCGGGATGGGTTGCCGGCGCTGGAGAACCAGGAAGGTCCTGTTCTCGGAACGCAGCAGCCTTGTGGCCCCGGACTGGCATGCAGGGCTGGTGGCACTGGCTGCAGCTGACCATCTGCCTGTCCACGGCGGGTTTGTGCTCTGGCCACCCACAGCCCTGCCAGCAGCTTCATCCATTCGTTCATTCATTCCCTGTCCAGTGCCTGTAGGCATCTGATTTGTCACCTCTGTTTTGGAGCACAAAAAGGATTTCTTCCTTCAAACCTAACGCAGAAGAAGCCGTGGTTTCAGGCCAGCAGGGTAGAGGGTGATTCTGGAGCAGGCCTCCCGGGAGCAAACCTCTGCCAGCGCTGGAGGCAAGCAGGCAGGTCAAGAGGGTGGGATGTTCCTTCCTTACACATTGGAGTGGTCAGAGGGAGACTTGGAGTAGAAGCCCTGCAGAAAGGAGACTTACTGGGGAGACAGTCTGCAGGGAAGTCAGGCTTTTTTCTTTTCCTTTGTAGTCGGAGTCTCACTCTGTCTCCCAGGCTGGAGTGCAGTGGCACGATCACGGCTCATGGCAGCCTCAAACTCCTGGGCTCAGGCGATCCTTCCACCTCAGTCTCCTGAGTAGCTGGGACTACAGGTGAGCGCCACCATGCCCAGCTAATTTTTCAATTTTTTGTAGCAATGAGATCTTATTATATTGCCCAGGCTGGTCTCAGACTTTGGGGCTCAAGCAGTCCTTCTGCCCCAGCCTCCCAAAGTGCTGAGATTACAGCTGTGAGCCACCGTGCCCAGCGTGAGTCAAGGCTTTTAGGAAGACTGGCCCCCATGTGAAAAGGTGACCACATGTTAGGGCTGAATTGTGTCCCCCCAAAAGATATACTGAAGTCCTAACTCCCAGTACCTCAGAAGGGGACCTTATTTGGAGACAGAGTCGTTGCAGCAGCAATGTTAAGATGGGGTCGTCCTGGAGTATGGGGCCCCTAATCCGGGTTGAGTGCCATTCTCATAAGACGACAGCCATGTGACAACAGATGCACAGGGAGAGGATGGCCATATGACAACGGAGGCAGGGACTGGAGTGACGAAACCACAAGCCAGGGAGTGCCAGGGACTGCCAGCAACCCCAGAAGCTGGAGGAGGCAGGGAGAAGCCCCCTCTCTGGGTTTCAAAGGGAGTGTGGCCGGCCAGCTGGACTGTAGACTTGTGGCCTTTGAACCTGAGAGGGAATCCACTGTCATTGGTTGAGGCCTCACCTTTGTTTATGGTGCATCTGTTTGTGGTAGAAAAAACAGCATCTCCTCGCGTGATTATCGTATCCTCAAGGTTGTAGCCTGTTTGAGGGGCCGTACTGTGTTAAGTCAGGGATAAAGCTGTTTTTATTAGGGAGTCAATAATTTACAGGATTGGAACAGGACAAGGTGGCCCTGTTGTGTTTTGTTGTTTTTTAAAATATGAAGATGAAAAGTCTTTTTTTTTTAACTTGTATGTGCTTAATTTTCCCAGTGACAGGGACTTGAAGGCCACGCTTGTCATCGGCCATGCAGCCGGGCCAGGGGTCGGTTTTGTTCCTGCAGCTTCTCCTGGGTTGTGTCCCCATCCCCAAAGTGTGGATGTGACCACGGCGCTTTGTTGAGCAATTTCCTGCCATTTTATTTTATTTGGTCAGGTTTATGTGTGCGGCTGAATGAATGCACAAAGGCTCCCTTGTTTCCTGGTTGACAAAGGGAGAACCAGGTAATTCAAAGGCTTATGGGTTCTGTTGGAAGGCATTGTCAAGCTGTTGGGGTTAACATCGATATTTTGATGTCAGGATTATTTTATGGCATCTATCAGCCCATCACCTGCGATGTGGCACCAAGAAATGCTGGTTTACTTCCCGGAGCTGCCCACACACCTGTCAGCTGGGAAGATGTGTGGCCATGCACGCGGCCTCTGTTTCTGCCTATGAGGCTGGGGTTTCACAGGCCACAGAGCAGGGAGCAGACCCTCTTCGCCGGAGTACACAGTAGGCACTTGGCATAGCCCCTGTACCTTAACAGTGGGGGTGTGTCACTGCCCCCGAGCAGGTAGGGGAAGGGGATGATGCTTGAGCAGAGGAAGGAGACCTATGGGGCAGAAGAAGTGTGCCGTGTCCATCTGTGAGTCCCAAAGAGGGACACATCCTACTTCCCAGAAACTGTGAGTGTGGTACCTTCCGTGGCAAAGGGTACTTTGTTGATGTGATAAAGACCCCAAGAGGGAGGATCCTGGATTATCTAGGTGAATCACGGATGCTTAAAACTGGAAGAGGGAGGCAAGAGAGGGGGTAAATGTAGATGCAGGGACCAGAGTGCTGCCACTGCACTCTGAAGCAGGGAGGGGCCAGGAGCCAAGGAATGCAGGCTGCCTCCAGGGGCTGAAGAAAGCAGAAACAGGGTCCCTCCCAGAGCCTTCGGAAGGAGTGCAGTCCTACGGCGCCTTCATTTTAGCCCAGTGAAACCCACATCAGAATTCTGCCTGCAGATCTGTAAGACTGTCAGTTGGCATTATTTTAAGCCACTGTGTTTGTGGCCATTTGTTACAACAGCAAAGGAAATACCTCATATGCCATTCTGCCAGTTCGCTCAGCTGCCGTGTTTTGGGCACAGGTTGATGGACAGTATGGGACTGTGATGGGATTCTCAGCCCTTTTCTAAGCGACCCCGGGACCCTCATCTCACAGGTGCTTTGTCTGCTGTACATAGCTCCCACCCCATCTCCCATCTTTCAGCAGAGTCTCTTTAATCCTCAGCCGAGGAGCTTCTGCTGCTCATGGAGGTTTATGATTTCATTGATTACCTTCAGGTTACTCTGCTCATTCCTTCCCCCCAAACTCCCAAATCAATCAAGTTCAGGTGAATATTGGCGAAAAGATCAATTCACTCAACTGGTTCTTAACCTTTTGGAGGGCCTTACCCCTTCTGGGATTCCATTGAAAATTCTCAGCCAGACTCAGTGGCTCAGCCTGTAATCCCACGCCTTTGGGAGGCTGAGGTGAGTGGATTGCCTGAGCCCGCGGGTTCGAGACCCACCTGGGCAACTTGGCGAGACCTCATCTCTACAATAAATCAAAAAATTAGCCGGGCGTGGTAGCGCGCCCCTGTAGTTCCAGCTACTTGGAAGGCTGAGACGGAAGGATCGCCGGAGCCCAGCAGGTCGAGGCTGCGGTGACCGGGAGCGTGCCACTGCACTCCAGTCTGGGTGACAGAGTGAGACTCCAACTCAAAAAAAAAAAAAAAGAAAAGAAATAAAATTAGAACTCCCCGAACTTCCAAATCAATCAAATTCAGGTGAGTATTGGGGAAAAATTCATTCATTCCTTAATTCATTAACCTTTTGAGGGGCACTTGAAAACGGTGAATCCCAGCCCTAAAAACCATACCAAAATTGTGCGTACAACTTTAGAGGTTATACAGATTCCCCCAGAAGCTATCCCTTGAAGGTTGAGTAGCTGCTGGGACTTCCTCTGTTACTCCCAAGTTAAGAGCCCTCTTGTAGACCAATACGCAGGGAGGCTCAATGACCTTTTCTAGTAAGTCCCCTTTGGTCCTTGCTAGGCCCTAAGCCCTGTTCATTGGGTCTTCATTATTTGTGGGTTCTGTATTTGTCAAGTCACCTGCTCTCTAAAATTTGCCTGTAACCCCAAGATCAATATTTGTGGACATGGGCAGGGTGGCGAAAATTTGCGTGACCTGATGCGCCCGTTCCCAGCTGAGGTTGAGCAAGACAGCGCTCTGCCTTCATGTTTGAGCACTCAACACTGCACATGTGAGTCCTTTCCGTGATTTATTTAGTGCCACGTTTCTCGTGTTTTTGTACTTTTCGATGGTGGCCTCACTGTTTAACTATCCCCCAGGCATCTGCTGACATGAGGTTTTAGTGTTCCTGAGAGCAAGAAGGTGCTGCTGTGCCATGTGGAGAGTGTACGTGTGCTTGATAAACTTCACTCAAGTTGCGTTATGGTGCCACGGGCTGTGAGTTCCATGTTGATGAATCAACAACGCACAGATGCTCCATAACTTGCCATGGCTCCTACAGGATTTTTCAACTTCACGATGGTGCAAAAGTGACGTGCATTCAGGAGAAGCCGTACTTCGAGTACCCATAGGACCATTCTGTTTTTCACTTTCAGTGCAGTATTCAGTAAATTAAATGAGGTATTCAATGCTGTGATAACATAGGCTTTGTGTGAGATGATGGTACCCAACTGTGGGGTCATGTAAGTGTTCTCAGCATGTTTAAGGTGGGCTGGACTAAGCTGGGTTGTGTTAGGTGTATTAAATGCCTTTTAGACTTAAGATGTTTTCAGCCCGGGTGCAGTGGCTCATGCCTGTAATCCTAACACTTTGGGAGGCAGAGGCGAGAGGATTGCCTGAGCTCAGGGGATTGAGACCAGCCTGGGCAACTTGGTGAGACCTCGTCTCTACAATAAATAAAAAAATAAACTGGGTCTGGGCGCAGTGACTCAAGCCTGTAATCCTAACACTGTGGGAGGCCGAGGTGAGAGGATTGTCTGAGTCCAGGGATTCAAAACCAGCCTGGGCAACTTGGTGAGACCTCGTCTCTACAATAAATAAAAAAATTAGCAGCGTGTGGTGGCATGTGCCTGTAGTTCCAGCTACTTGGAAGGCTGAGACAGAAGGATCGCCTGAACCCAGCAGGTTGAGGCTGCGGTGGCCGTGAACATGCCACTGCATGCCAGCCTGGGTGACCAACTCAAAAAAAAAAAAAGATGTTTTCAACTTGGGATGGGATTATCAGGCTGTAGCCCCCATCATCGTAAGTTGAGGAATATCGTGTATTAAATAGGGTGTCTTTAAACGGAAACACACATACAACAAGGTTATGTGTTGATCGATTGATGAAGGTGTTGTGACTAGAGGCTCTTAGGAACCTGACTCTGTATTTCCACTAGGAGCGATGGTTCAGTATCTGCTAGTGACCTCACAGCACAGAACTACCATGAACAACAAGAATCAAGTGTGTTTTTCAGCTGCTGACCTTTGTTAGTGGTCAGCCCTTCTCTTTATTTTTTGTTTTTGAGTTGGAGTCTCACTGTGTTGCCCAGGTTAGAGTGCAGTGGCCACCACAGCCTTGACCTGCTAGGCTCAGGCAATCCTTCCACCTCAGCCTTCCAAGTAGCTGGAACCACAGATGCGGGTGGGCCACCATGCCTGACTATTTTTTGATTTATTGTAGAGATGAGATCTTGCCAAGTTGCCCAGGCCAGTCTTGAACTGCTGGGCTCAGGCAAGCCTCTTGCCTCAGCCTCTCAAAGTGCTGGGATTACAGGTGTGAGCCCCTGTGCCTGGCCAGCCCTTCTCTTTAAATCACCTCTCACCACCAGTCCTGCTTAGAGAAATGGTGATGGGGAGAAGGTCTTTGGTCTTGTGGTTTGTCCCACGAGCTGTGTTCTGAGCCCCAGCCTGGACAGACCCATCTGTTTGGGGGTGGGGGTGGCAGTTCCTGCTGTGATATCCTGGTGCCTGCCCTCCCCCTCCCAGTCTAGAGGAGAGTAAGGCAAGTGTACCAGCCCTGAGCCAGGCGGCTCTGGGGCTGCCAGGACCCACCCCTAGTGGACTGAGGGCGAGAGGGACTTCTGTGTGGAGGATGGGACTCTCAGACTGACTAGTTCCAATGCCAATTGGGATGTGTGGTCTGATGAACACAGGTGCACTTTGGGGGATGGTTGAGCGAAACCAGGAGATCGAGTCTGTCCTGGAAAGCGTGGGTGTTGTGTCTTTTGACTCAGGGTGTCAGGATGTGCATCAGCTAAAACAAGGTTCACCCACTTAAGAGCCTGTTTTCTTTTCTCTCTCTCTCTTTTTTTGTGTTGGGTCCACCTCAGCATTCAAGGTAGCTGGGACTACAGGTGCACACCACCACACCCAGCTAATTTTTTTGAATGTATTGTAGAGATGAGGTCTCACGATGTTGCCCAGGCTGGTCTTGAACTCCTGTCCTCAAGCGATCCTCCTACCTCAACCTCCCAAAGTGCTGGGATTACAGGCGTGAGCCACTGTGCCGTTGTTGTTTGTATAAATCCTAACAGAAATACGGCTTTTCCTTCCATTAGGGTGGTAAACAGAAAACTCAGCATGTTGGGTATATCTCTGACTTTGTCACCAATGAGTGGTAGCCATTTCTCTGATTCTGTCACCAGTAGAAATCACAGATATTTTTACATCATTTTAGAGATTTTTTGCAGAAATCTCGAAGTAGCATTCATTCTTATCATCAATTTGAAATGAAGGGACTAATAGACTTCATTAGATTTTGCTATTTAAGATACCAATAACAAGGCTACATCTTGTTATATTATAACATTTGAAAAATGTTTTGATAACTAGATTTCAATAAGATCGGTTTCCTTTGTAATCATATTTGTTTTGTTGGGTTTTACAAGAGCTTGACTGAACTGTGTAATTCACATATCACGCAGCTCACCCATCAGAATGTACAACTCCGTGTTTTTTAGTATATTTTCAAGGTTGTGCAACCACCCCCACAATCATTTTAGAACATCTTTGTCCCCCTTGAAAGAAACCCCATACTCATTAGCAAGAATCTACATTCCTACTTCCTGCATGCTAAGCCCCTAGCAAGCACGAATCTTCTATCTGTTTCTATAAATTCACCTGATCTGGGTATTTCATATAAAAGGAATATTTATGAGATCTTTTGTGGCTACCTCTCTTCATACAGCCTAATGTTTTCAAGATTCTGTATTTTGCTCTGTTTGCGTTTAAAACCTGGTTCTGAGTTGCGGTCCAAAGGTCCGGCATCGCCACAGGGGCTTGGGCATCGTGACAGAGGCCAGGGCTCCCTGCGTCTGATGGTCCTACCCCCGTCAGTTTTGTTTTTAAACTAGGTTGTGCCTCGGTTTGGGCTTTGAGGAGCACTGCAGACGACCCAGCAGGCAAGGCAGGCAGCTTGTTTTAGGATGCGTCACACCCAGAGGCACCCAGGCGCCTCTGCCCAGTTTCTGTGGAGTGGTAGCAGTCCCCGGGGGGCAGGTGGGCACCACCAGGATGAAGCTGCCAGTGGGCCACACTTAGGAAGGAAGGTCCTTACAAACGGCTGGCGATGACTCACTCCTGTTTCTGAGCCTGTGGACAGGGACTGCGCAGCAGGGTGACAGAGGGCCACTTACTATCACCTGGAAACCGGAACCCCAGCACCTCTGGCCATCCTGGGACTCACGCTCCTCCCTCCAACCCCCAGGAAGCTGCGGGCGCTTCCAGAGAGCGAGCTGTCCGTGGGAAGGTCTAAATCCTTGCAGCTCTGTGATTTGCGAATCATCAAACCTCCACACGTTGTGTTTGTGGGCTGTGCTATTGTCTCTGTGTTTTCTTCTGGGAGTGGGTGGACAGCCAGATTGGCAAGCCGGGTGTGAATGAGTGGAATGAGCAGGAGATCTCGCTGATGCCTTCTGTGATGTGCTTCTCCCCCAGCTCCGGAAGAAAAGGAAGTCATTAAAGGACTGTATGGCAAGCTCGCGGATGCTTACGGCTGCCTGGGGGAGCTCAGGTTAAAGTCTGGTGAGTAGCTGATGGCGGAGGGAGCGGCTGCCAGGCTCTCCTGTGGTGGACAGAGCCTTCTTTGCGTGCCTTGCAGAGGCTGTGGGTGTGGGCATTCTATTTTCACCGCACTTCTCTCTTAAGATGTTTCTTTACGCCCCAGAACCGGCTCCTTCATGCAGGGGGGGAGACCAAGGTGAGTGTAGCCTGGTTGTCACCTGTCTGTGCAGGTGCAGGGGGCGTGGCTTCCAGCCCCATGCCAGGGATGCTCTCCAGCACTGTTTGTGTTTCCAAAGTCTGGCTAGGGGCTTCTGCCCAGTGGCTTTTTGGTCATATTCTAGAAGGTGGGCTGAGGTGGATGGACAAGGACAGGGACCAGGGCAGGTCCTGGGGACAGGGGGTGGGCTGGCAGTCAGCAGGAGAGAAAAGCCACTGATGTCTGCCTGCCAGACCCTCGATGTGAGGTGAAGGAGAGGAAGAGAAGTCATCTCCACACAGGGACGGTGTGGTCTCACTTGAAGGAGAGAGAACTTCCGGGGAGGAGTGGGCATCCCTGCTCAGTCTGAGCCGGTTGCCGGCTGTCGTTGGCGGCCATGGCCACCTCTGCGTCACCTCTGCTATTCCCAGAGTTTGGGATTCCCGGTGCCCTCCGGTTCTGCAGCCTCCTCTCTCGGCCCATCCTGTGCCGCCAGTGACCTCACTGTGGAGCTTTCCTGTGACTTCTGGGGCCAGGGCCAGGGGAGGGTCTCATTCCGGTTTTCGTTCCCCCCTGGTCGAAACGGGAATGGTTGTGAATCGTCCAAATTGGGCCTTTCCTGGGCTGAGCGTGTCCTTCCTACCAATTGTTTTCAAAGACTGGGGAGTTTAAAGCCCACAGAAAGGCACTGTTACGTCTGCCGTTCCTTTTTCTGTTGTAGAATGTGTTTTCTTAAACAGTGATGATTACATCGATCATTTCCAAACAGTCTTGAGGAGAAACACACGGTACCCATATGACAATGTGCATTTATGAATTGTCTGTTTTGAGCCAAGGGCTAGACATACGTTAGCTCACTTAATCCTAAAAATAGGCCACTATGATCATGTGTCTTTGTCCCCATTTACAGTAAAGGGAACAGGCTCAGAGGGTTCAGGGAACCTGCCCAAGGTGAAAAGGTGCTGGGAATCGAACCTGAATCCAGCCACCTCTTTTCCGTGAAAGTGTGCTGCTTGGTGGGGACTTTCTGCAATATTTTCCCTCTGCACTGATCTTCCTGGGGTTACCAAAAATTCCTGGGCCTCTCGTCATGATGGCAGTGAGGACGGTGGCCCATGCCTGCATGGTGCTGTCTCTGTGCTGGGTTCTCCTTGGTCGACTGAGTCAGATAGGTGCTGTTGTCATCCTGCTTTGCAAAGCAGAAGGGATGCTGCATTTGATCTCTTCTGACACTTGTGTTCATGCTGTGACGTCTAGGCCCTCAGGGTGTGTCGCAGTCCTGGCATCTTGCCGTTCAGCAGCTGTGTTTGCTACACAGATGAATGGTGCCTTTTGCATCTGACGGGGACTGGGGCTCAGTGAGGTCCAGTAGCTGGCCCAAGGTCACACTGTTCTCAACTGGTGACCTGGACCTTAAACTCATACCTTGTGACAGCAGGACTATCTGGCCCACCAGGCTGCTCTCCCTTGCAAAAGGGGCGTGTGGCCGGGAACACGGAGACCAGGAAGAGCCGTGTCGTCCCCCTCCTGGGGAAAGGCGTTTTTCCTGAGCTGTGCTCTAAGATCAGCTCTGGGGAATGGGTCCTTCCTGGGAAGTGTAGCAGCCCCCAAGGAAATGCCTGTCAGAGTGAGCCAGGGGTCTCTGCGGGGTTCCTGGCTAAGGGGCCAGGGTGGGCATCCACAGGGTCTGTCTTCTGGGGCAGAAAGAGTGGAGGGGATGGCCAGCTCTTAGGACTGCCCTAGACCAGGCCCTTCTCCCTCCCTTCTGTGCCCCCCGTATCCCACGAGTGAGGTAGGGTTCTGGGGGGGCCACAAGAGACAGGTATACAGCTTTGGACTGGGCAACTCCAGCTGGCACAGTTCATTGTAGTCTGGGATTTGAATACAGTCCCTTGAGACTATGAAACTCAGAGGCCCTGAGAGCTCCAGTTAGAGCAGTTAAATCCCTGTAACCGTTGAGGTAAATTCTTACTTTTCTGCTACACTCTCACTGTCTATGCTTTGAACTGTGCATGTCTCAGGAAGCCGGCTCCCTGGCTCATCGTGGAGCTCGGATACTCGTTGTTCTCGCCCCCATTCTGATGTTCCCTAAGGCCCCAGCCCTGACCAACCTGCTGGAGGCACCCCCAGGGCAGGCGGGAAGTCCCTCTGAGCTGGTGAGGGTGAGTAACTTCCGGAGGGTCAGGACTCACCGATCTTCCTTTCTGACTGTGAGTCCCTGGCTGGAGCTGAATGTTTCCTCTTGTGTCTGTCCCCTTGAGGGTGTTGGCACAGAGAGTGGGACTCCAACCACAGGGCTCCCACTTGTAGAACTCTGACTTTTAGTTACCATGATCTGCTGGGCTCAGGTGATTCTTCCACCTCAACCTCCCGAGTAGCTGCGATGACAGGCATGCACCACCTTACCTGGCTAACTTTTTTATTTATCGTAGAGATGAGTTCTCACCATGTTGCCAGGCTAGTCTCAAACTCCTGGGCTCAAGCAGTCCTCTCCCCTCAGCCTCCCAAAGTACTGGGGTTTCAGTGTGAACCATCGCACCCAACCTCATCGTAACCATTTTCCACCAAGGAGACCAGCTAGGTCAGGAGTGGGCTTTCCCTTGGGCCTCCCTTTTGATTTTTTTTAGCTGAGAGTCTCTGTAGAAAGAAAGAGGCTTCCCCTCGGGCCCTTAATGTGGGACAAGTTTTGTCTTCAATTTGGGACGAATTTCAGTCTACCTAAATGAAAATGACTTTTTACATTAGAAATGAAGAAATGTGCACAGAAATTGCATAAAAGCTCTATTCCAGGTTCCCAGGGTTTTGTGGAGGACCCAAAGTCCTCCTGCCTCCCTGAAATGCCAGCAGGAAGGGGTTGGAGCCCGTGTGATAAGCCAGGGGGTCGAGCTTCCTGAAGAATATACAATACAAAGCATACAAAGTGAGAGTGTAGCAGAAAAAAATAATTTATCACAATGATCCTAGGGATTTAACTCTGCTCTCCAGGCCTGTCTGTTCATAGCCTCAAAGGACTTTATTCAAGTCCCAGGCTATAATGAATTGTGTCTTCTGGAGTTGGGCAGTACACAACATGTGAAGCTGTGCATGACAACCCTCCTGGATGCTAGTTGCTAGTTCCAACTTCACAACTGATCTTCTGCATTCAGTCTTTCCAAGGCTGCATTCCCATCTGTAAAACAGGAAAATTGCCTCATCTCTAACTTATATAGTTCTTAAGAGATCCACATGAGGGGGTTAACGTGGTAGCCTTGGAAAATATGGAGTACTCCACCAAGGCCAGTCATGCTGGCCATAGCAGTTTGTTAGCGTGTGACCTAGGGACACTGACGGTCCTGTAGCTGATGGAGGGGACCCTGCACTCACCACCTCTACACCGAGAAGTCCTGGTGTCTCATTCCTTGGTCGCTGAGGTGCTGAGTGGCCAAGTGGTGCTGAGTGACAGGGGCTGGCCTGCAGAGGGGTCCCTTTGAGAGGACTAGGGTGAGGTGAAGGGCCAGCCTGCGTGGCTTCAGGGGTGTGGACTCCGGGTGGGTGGCTACTCAGTGCAGGTTGACAGAGGGCTGACTTCATGGGCAGTCATTTCGGAATGAAAATTCTCTGAAGATGGCCTGGTGTGGTGGCTCACACTGGTAGTCCCAGCCCTTTGGGAGGCCAAGGTAGGCAGGATCACTTGAGGTTGGGATTTCAAGATCAGTCCAGGAAACATAACAAGAACGCTGTCTCTACTAAAAAAATTTTTAAAAATCAGCCAGGTGTGGTGGCACAGCTGTAGTCTTTAGCTACTCAGGAGGCTAAGGCAGGAGGATCGTTTGAGCCCAGGAGTTCGAGGTTATAGCGAGCTATGATTGCCCTACTGCACTCTAGCTTGGATGACAGAGCAAGACTCTGAGTCTAAAAAAGAAAGAAAGAAAATTCTCCAAAGAGGAGTTGGTGTCATCAGTCTTTTGAGATGCAATGTTCTCTAGCAAGTCTTGAAATGGACTAGGTTTTGTGTTAGAATAATTTTTTTTTGAGTTGGAGTCTTACTCTGTCCCCCAGGCTGGAGTACATTGGCACAATCACCACTACCGCAGCTTTAGCCTGCTGGGCTCAGGCGATCCTTCCACCTCAGCCTCCCAAGTAGCTGGAACCACAGGCACACACCACCACACTCAGCTAATTTTTTAATTTCTTGTAGAGATGAGATCTTGCCATGTTGCCCAGGCTGGTCACGAACTCCTGGGCTCAGGCAGTCCTCTAGCCTCGGCTTCTCAAAGTGCTGGGATTACAGGCGTGAGCCACCACACCTGGCCTGTTCGAATAATTTATTTTAGTCGGGCTCAGTGGCTCAGCCTGTAATCCCGTACCTTGGGAGGCTGAGGTGAGTGGATTGCCTGAGCCCGCGGGTTCAAGACCCGCCTGGGCAACTTGGTGAGACCTCATCTCTACAATAAATAAAAAATTAGCCGGGTGTGGTAGTGCGCGCCTGTAGTTCCAGCTACTTGAAAGGCTGAGGTGGAAGGATCACCGGAGCCCAGTAGATCGAGGCTGTGGTGGCCGGGAGCGGCCACTGCACTCCAGTCTGGGTGACAGAGTGAGACTCCAACTCAAAAAAAAAAAAAAAGAATAATTTATTTTAATACTCATGCCCAGTGGCAGGCTGGTACATATTTGGCACCCATCTCTGGGGGAAGTTCTTATTTGGGATGTTTGCCAATTTCCATGATGTAAACACACCCACCATGGCTGATTCCAGGCTATCAGTGTGGTTGGGGAGAGATGAGTCCCACGGGTGCCTGTGAGCTATATACACCGCACCAGCATCGCTGCGCATGCCGCTTTTGCATTCTAGAGGGGCAGGAAGGGAGAGGGACCCCCATGTGTGGGTGCATGGGGTTCGGCATTCTCAGCCTGTGGGCATGGGGCAGCCTCAGGAGTCATCTGGCTGAAGGTCCCCACGTCACAGGGGGCGGGGACAGCCTAGACTCTGAGTCCTTTGGAGCTTGAAAAGTGAGTGTGTCTGTGAGCAGGACAGACAAGAGACAGCCCTGGTTGGGATGGGTGGGGACCTGGCTTGGAGGGGTGCCCAGGCTGAGCCCACACAGGGAAATGCACCCAGCACCGTCCTGATACCCAGTGCATTGTACTCGTTTGTCGACACATCAGGATCCCAGCAGCCAGCCCCTCACGGCCTGAGGACACATGGCCACTGCATGTGGAGACACGGACCCTGGTACTGCAGGGACAAGGGTATTAGCAGCTTTGACTTGGAGTTGGGTTTAAAGGCAGCCCTGCTGGGAGCAAGAGTTTCTAAGTTGATATTGAGGTTTTGTTTTGATTATGGTAAAATACATGTAACATGAGAGTCACTCTTTTTTTTTTGAGTTGGAGTTTCACTCTTTCACCCAGGCTGGAGTGCAGTGGCACACTTCTGGCCACTGCAACTTCAACCTGATGGGCTCTGGCAATCCTTCCACCTCAGCCTTTCAAACAGTTGGAACTACAGGTGTGTGCCATCACACCTGGCTAATTTTTTTATTTATTGTGGAGATAAGGTCTCACCATATTGCCTAGGCTGGTCTCGAACCTGTGAGCTCTGGCAATCCTCTCTCCTCACTCCCAAAATGCTGAGATTACAGGCGTGAGCCACTGTGCCCAGTTTGGGATTCACTATCTTAACCCTTTTTTTTTTGAGTCTGGGTCTCACTGTCACTTAGACTGGAGCACAGCTGCACCGGCACGACTCACTGCATCCTTAACTTCCTGGGCTCAGGTGATCCTTCCACCTCAGCCTCCCGAGGAGCTGGGACTACAGGCGCTCACCACTCTGTTGCTGAGGCTGGCGTGCAGTGGCATGATCACTGCTTATCACAACCTCAGCCTCCTGTGCTCAGGCAATCCTTCTGCCTCAGCCTCCCAAGTAGCTGGGGGGTATAGGCATGTGCCACCATGCCTGGCTAATTTTCTTTAATTTTTTTTTTTTTGTAGAGTCAAGTCTCACTTTGTTGCCCAGGCTGATCTCGAACTTCTGGGTTCAAGCAATTCTCTCACCTCAGCCTCCCAAAGTGCTGGGATTATAAGCAAGCGTCACCGTGCCTGGTGAGGCATGAGTATTTCTAAAGAAAGCAGCTTCCAGCCCCTCCTTGTCCACAAGCACCTGTCATAGAGGGTGATTTCCTCATTCGTTTGTTCCTACTATCCCTGTATTGTCATCCTTGCCAATTAGGGCAGAAAGCAAGCCTCTGCCTTCCGGAAGCTTACCGTGTGCATTGCTCAGGAAGTAGCTCCCTCTAGGAGGACAAGCAAAGGGACAGTTCAAGATGTCATCAACTAGCTGGGCGTGGTGGTTCACACCTATAATCCAGGCACTTTGGGGAGGCAGAGGAGAGAGTATTGCCTGAGCCCAGTAGTTTGAGACCAGCCTGGGCAACTTGGCGAGACCTTATCTCTACAGTAAATTAAAAAATTAGCCGGGTATGGTGGCACGTGCCTGTGGTTCCAGCCACTTGGAAGACTGAGGTGGAAGGATCGCCTAAGCCCAGAAGGTCGAGGCTGTGGTGGCTTTGAGTGTGCCACTGCACTCCAGTCTGGGCAACAGAATGAGACTCCAACTCAAAAAAAACAAAGACATGTCATCAACTGTGTTGAAACAAGTCATGTCAAGGCTAGGCAGCAAATGTGTTTGTAAGTTACGTGATACGTGATTGTCTGCCTTCCGCCAAATTGAAGGGTCACGTTGTTGGTGTGTCAGTGACAACATTAGGAGTGATTCTGTCACAGATCATTGTATTTTCTTTTTTAGCACTAACACAGAATGTCTCTGAAGACACCTGTGTGCCATTTCTAGAACGAAGCACTTTCTAGTCCCATCTATGTAATAATGTACACAGGTCTGCATCTACAAAACAAAACACCGGGTGTAGAATTGGAGCAGAAGCCACGTCCACTCCTCCAATGCTACTTATTCATCTCAGTCAGAGACCCCTTTCCAGTGTATTCTGACATTTAATGTTAGAGGGTTATTTGTCAAAAGGCTTTATTTGCGTTGTGTTGTTTACATCGTTTGGCCCATTGTGTGTCTTTGCAATGATAACTCAAACCAGAAGAAATGCTTTCTAAACACCAGGAGTTTAGGAGCAAACGGCTGCCCAGTGTGATAGGGTGACCAATGCACCACCCGGCAGTACAAATAGGCCACCTTAAGATGCAGTTCTGTGGCGGAAGCAGGTGGGAATATGAGTGAACTTCCGTCTGTTAAAGCAGGACTTGTTTGTGTAGTCCTGTAAATAATAGATGCTGGTGTGGATCAAATCACTGTGTAGGTTGTACTGGATGCCAGGAATGAGGCTGTGGCAGTTTTATTTTTACGTGTCAACGTTTAGAATGTGCTAAACATGTGATTTACAACCATTTCAACTAATGAGGAAAATGTTTGGTGTCTGTTTTAAAGTGAGCAGGGACGGCTGGCTTAGTCCATTCTGGCTGCTATGGCAAGGTATCAGGACTGGGTGGCTGATACCCAACAGAAATGTATTTCTCACAGTTCTGGAGGCTGCAATGGGATCAGGGCACCAGGAGATTCGGTGTCTGGTGAGGGCAGCCTCTTGGTTCATTGATGGTACATTTTCTCTGTGTTCTCAGGTGATGGAAGAGGTGAGGTAGCTCTCTGGGGTCTCCCTGTTTTTTTCTAGGGGCAGAGTCTCACTCTGCCACCCAGGCTGGAGTGCAGGGGTACAATCATGACTTACTGCAACCTCAGACTCCTGGGTTCAAACGACCCTACCACCTCAGCCTCCCAAGTAGCTGGGACTACAGGCGCACACTACCATGCTCAGCTATGTTTTTTGTTTGTAGAGATGAGTCTCACAATATCGCTCAGGCTGGTCTTAAACTCCTAACCTCAAACGATCCTCCCACCTCGGCCTCCCAAAGTGCTGGGATTACAGGCAAGAGCCACCATGCCCAGCCCGGGGTCTCTTTAGGGCACGAATTCATAACCCTTCGCTCATGAGGACTCCAGTGTCATGACTTAATCACTTCCCAGAGGTCACACCTAATGCCGTGACCTCAGAGCGAGAATATGGGTCCACCACACTCTTAAAGTACAGCAAGCCAACCTGATTGGAACCTGCTAGACTTTGGGGCTAGACGGAGCATGGGCTTAAGATGAAACCCATGTTGGCCTCTTGGCTCCAACACAGACTAGCCACGTGCCTAGACAGGTGATTCAGTTTCCCTGAGGGACTGTCCCTCGTGTGTAAAATGGCGATTGTGGCCCTGTGAGAGCAGCTTTGCTAGGCAGGTGGCGACGCTGTCTGCAGGGAGATAGTTACGAACACCAGATCCAGAGCCAGACTTGGCTTGAGCAACCTCCCTGGGTGGTGTCTGCATCCTAGCTCTCCTACTGTCACCTTGGGCAGGCTACTCAACCTCTCCAGGCCTCTGTTTCCCTCCCTGGGAAATGGGTATAATAATGGCGCCTCCCTCTGGGGGTGGGGCCATGCCTGGCCGTCATAAGCATGAGCTGTTATGAAAGCACCTGGCTCTAACGCGCTCACCAGCTGCCAGCTTTCCTCACTCTCCTGTGCCTGCCCTGAGCCCCTCGTCCGTGGACCCAGGAACCCCCGTGCTCTGGTGGCTGCTGCCTCTCTTCTCTTCACATTCAGAGCCTTTCCTAAAATCCCCAGTTCCCTCCCGGCCACACCCTGCCCAGGGAATGCCTTCAAAGCCCCCCTAGAACTCTCGCCAGGCACTCAGGACCCCCAGAGGCTGCTAGAGTTCACCTTAGTGGCCCAGATAGAGCGACGTCCAGCAACACCCCCCACACCTCTTCGCAATCCCGCTCTCTGCCCAAGCCCCAGGGCCCATCCTCCCGCCTTTCCCAGGACCCCTTGGCTAAACCCCGCTTTGCCCTGTGCGGGGTGCCTTGGAGGAGGCAGACAGGTGCTAGGTGCTGCTCTAGCCAAGGCCACAGAGCGTGCACATCTGCGGTGCGATCAGAGGCTGCCGGCCACTTAACAGCCCTCCCGTCCCACCCGGGAAGCTCAGCCCCAACTGCCACTGCTCGCACCATGACTCTCTTTACGCTTGTGGTGTGTTGAGGGGCTTCCTGTGGGTGCATTGGTGGGCATGTGGGGTCCTGGGCCACTTGTGAAACGACCACACTTTAATACAAACCAGGCCTGACCTGCCTCAGCTGCTCCTTCTTCCTATGAAATGTGACGAGGACATCGGGGAAGGGGTGAGCGGTGGAATTGGCTGTTTTGGGGTCTTTTCTCAGAGCGAGGAGACTGATAGCTCAGAACTACCTCTGGATGGCAGCTGCTGACCATTCTCGGCCTGTCTCAGCAAAAGAGAAGTGTCCTTGGGACCGAAGCCACACCAACTCCTTGAGGCCAGTTTTCCATCCCAGTTACCTCATAGGCCCTGTCCTGAGAACAGGGCAGCACTGCCAGGCACCCCTGGCCCACGCAGCGTGCTGTGACACACCTGCATAGGGTGGGGGGACTCAGAACAGAAAACCGTCAGGCTCAGAGTGACAGGGCTCCAGAGAGGACCTGGCACAGGGTCAAAGACTGTATGGGTAGCGCTTCGAAGGAATTTATTTGGGAAGCAATCATCAAACTCTGGCTGTGTGTGCTGCTGGGAGATAACAAAGAAATAGAGTCCTGCCCCCGAGGAAGCCACATCTGGGGGGACACGGATGGAGAGGGAGGTTACGAGCTGTGTGTGTAACAAGCGCTGATGCGGATGCTATGGGTACATGGAAAGGGCAGCTAACTGTAACTCAGGAGAGTGAAGAAGGCTTCTTGGAGGAGGCGCTGCCAAATTGGCCTAGGAGGATGAAGAGTTCTGCTGGCGAGGGGGGAGGGCAGAGGCAGAATGGGCAAGACGGAGCATTTGGGGCGGCTTGTGTTGTTCCCGAAGGTGGATGCTGGGCCCCAAGCCCACAGGACTGGGGAGCAGGAGAGGCGGGAGGTATATGGGGAAGGGGTCATGGCGGCCTTGCTGGGCAGATGGCGGTGGGCATCCCTGGCAGGGGAATGTCTTGGACTAAACCCCAGGGTGCAGGGACGTATGGCACATTGGAGGAGCTGGAGGATGGCCAGCCTGTGAGGGCAGCTGGCCTGGGAGTGTCCGTCCATGTGTGGACAGGGACAGGAGGTGGTCGGACTGTGGAGCAGGAGGGTCTGGGGGGATCTTCCGGCTCAGTCCTCTGGGGAGTGAGAGCCACAGAGGGTTGTAGGCAGGGGAGGGCTGTGATCAGATGTGTTCGGGAAGGCCACTCCTGTGACAGAACTGGAAGGACAGACTTAGGCCAGGGGTTCTGAGTCAAGGCAGTGGCGGAGGACAGAGATGGGGAGAGAGCTGGGTCTGGAAAGCCTTCAGGCCAGTAATTCTCAGACTCCGGGTGGGCATCAAACTCACCTAGAGGGCTTTTTAAAAGCAGGCGTCAGGCTGGGCACAGTGGCTCATGCCTGCAATCTCAGCACTTTGGGAGGCCAAGACAGGAAGATCGCTTGAGGCCAGGAATTGGAGACCAGCCTGGGCAATAGAGCAAGCCCCCATCTTTGAAAAAAAAAATTAGCCAGGTGTGATGGTGCACATCTGTAGTCCCAGCTACTTGGGAGACTGAGACAAGAGGATCCCCTGAGCTCAGGAGTTCAAGACTGCAGTGAGCCATAATTTCACCACTGCACTCCATCCTGGGAGACAGAGCAAGACCCTTCCTCTAAAAAAAGTCAGAGATTGCTGTCCCACCCCCAGACAGCTGAATGGCCGAGAATCTGCATTTCTTACTTTCCCAGGGATACTGAGGCTGCTGGCCTGGGACCCACACTTTGAGAAGCATCACCTTAGGCTTAGGTGACAGGGCTGACTTGAGCCATCAAGTTTGGAGGTGTCTGGAGGGCAGGACCCGCAGGACGGCACTTCCTGGCTAGGGTAGAGATGGCCTCACTCTGCTCCACCCTGCTCTGTGCTGGGCATCTGCCCACAATGACCTTCAGCTCTCATGTCTGATTTCCCTTCCAGGCGGCACCTCCCTGAGCTTCCTGGTGTTGGTGACAGGCTGCACATCTGTGGGCAGGATTCCAGATGCCGAAATCTACAAGATCACCGCCACCGATTTCTACCCTCTTCAGGAGGAGGCCAGGGAGGAGGACCGCCTCGCAGCCCTGAAGAAGATCCTCAGCTCCGGCGTGTTCTACTTCTCGTGGCCCAACGATGGTGCTCGCTTTGACCTGACTGTCCGGACACAGAAGCAGGGCGATGACAGTTCTGAGTCGGGGAACTCCTTCTTCTGGTGAGGGCCCTGGGTCCCCTGCTTGCCTCTCCCACAGAGGCTGGGCTCCCATTGACCGCTGAGTCCTTGGCCTCTATCTTGTGTAGATCCAGGGCTGTGGGGTCCCTCTGGGGAGTTGTGAACCGTGTCAGCTCTCAGCACAAGAGGAAGAAAACCAGCCCCAAACTCGCAGCCCTGTGGGCTTGGGGTGTGTGCTCAAAGGGGTCTAATGTAGATTTAGAAAAGAAAACTGTCTGGGCACAGTGGCTCATGCCTGATCCCAGCACTTTGGGAGGCTGAGGTGAGAGGATTGCCTGAGTTCAGGGGTTTGAGACCAACCTGGGCAACTTGGTGAAACCTCATCTCTACAATAAATTAAAAAAAACCAGCTGGACGTAGTGGCATGCTCCTGTAGTTCCAGCTACTTGGAAGGCTGAGGTGGAAGAATTGCCTGAGCCTAGCAGGTCGAAACTGCAGTGGCCATAAGCGTGCCGTTGCACTCCAGCCTGGGCGACAGAGTGAGACCCCTACTCAAAAGAAAAGAAAAGAAAGCCCGGCCCTGTGAGTAAAGAGCATGAGAGCCAGTGTCTGCAAGGGTGTCCCCTGGGCCAGGCAGTGCTTCTGCCTAGACTGGCTCTTTGGTCTCCTCATTCCTTAGGGTGTAGTTACTTAGCACTGACACTCAAAGCACTCACGTGCTGGCCACTGTTCTAAGCTCTCTGCAGGTAATAACTCATTTTTATCATCATAATCCTTGTGATAATCCATGAGGAAGGGTCTGTGACCCCATTTTACCGACAGGGAGACTAAAGCATGAACAAGTGAAGGAAGGTTGCCAAACTCCACACACTCAGTAGGGGCAGAGCCAGGATTTGAACCCTGGCCTTCTGACTCCAAATCTCAAGCTGATAATCACAATGTTAACCCTGCATCTTCAAGGAGGAAACTGAGTCAAATTGCCCAAGGTGACTTTCTGAGTAATGTTCTAAGACAAGTCCAAAAGCCCAGGCAAATTGCGTGTTTAGGTCACCTGGTGCTCCTTCACGCCAGGAAGGACAGAGCTGAGGGTGGATGGCCCTTCAAATATATATGTACCTGATCTGGTAGCTTTTCTGGGCTCTAGGGTCAGGAACCTGCTAAGTCCTGGGAAGGGGAGGCTGGTGGTTCCATGCCCTGGTCCTGCCCAGTGGTCAGTAATGCCATTTTTCCCAGATGCACATAGAGGCCTGAGAGCCAGGCAGAGGTAGAAGGAGGATCTTGCTGTGGGGTTGTTCCAGAGGCCTCCTCTAATGCAGTGGTTTTGTATTCCTGTGTCCCTAGAGGGGGCTACACCTGTGTTCTCAGTCCTGAGACGAGACTAGGGAGGAGTGTCTCTGTCCTTTTTTTTTTCCTTTTTGAGTTGGAGTCTCACTCTGTTGCCCAGGCTGGAGTGCAGTGGCATGCTCACAGCACTCCATTGTCGACCTGCTGGCTCCGGTGATCCTTCCGCCTCAACCTTCCAAGTAGCCGGAACTATAGGCATGCACTGCCAATGCCCAGCTACTTTTTTTATTTATTGTAGAGACGAGGTCTCGCCAAGTTGCCCAGGCTGGTCTCGAACCCCTGAGCTCAGGTAATCCTCTTCCTCTGCCTCCCAAAGTGCTAGGATTACAGGCATGAGCCACCATGCCTGGCTATGTCTCTGTCCCTTGATGGTGTCCTCCTCGCTCTGCCCAGAGGCTGTCATGGTTCCATTATGGGAGAGATGCTCTTTCCTTGGCACTTGGGATCCGCCCCCATGTGGATCCCTGACTTTTCTTTGGAGAAAGAGGCTGTTGGCACATCCTCGTGCACCTCAGTGCTTCCTCCCAGAGCCGCTTCAGTTTCTGGAATTGTTGAATTTGGGGGACAGTACTAGGGTCAGACCTTAAAATGCTCAGGATCTCCTGCTGATCTTGAAAAATACGAATTCCTATCCCATGGGTCCAGGCTGGGCTTGAGACTCTGCATTGCTAACCAGCTGCCAGTGGTCCAAGGCCAAGCTGATTAGAAGGCTCCAGGGGAGGCATTTCTGTGAATGCAGGGAGCAGTATGTGCCCTAGAGCTGTTGCTTGTGCCCCTGAAGGCAGCGAGCTTAGGTGCAGAGGCAGTGGATTGTGAGGGGTCTTGACACTGAAGTGACAGAACTGTTTTACGCTAGGACTGTGGAGTGAGCAGAGGCAGGAGATCTGAGGCTTTGACATTCTTTGGAATCCATAGACAATCCCTGGGGTGTGGAGGTGACATCTCTCAGAGGCAGTGGCATTCCTTAGAAACTGTAGGAGATCCCTAGGGTGCTGGAGGTAACATCTCTCAGAGGTGGTGACATTCCTTGGAACCCATAGGCGATCCCTGGGTGACATCTGTCAGAGGTGGTGACATTCCTTGGAATCCATAGGCAATCCTTGGGGTGTGGAGGTGAGAGCCCTCAGAGGTGGTGACACTCTTTGGAATTCATAGGCGATCCCTGGGGTGCTGGAGGTGACATCTGTCAGGGTGGTGACACTTCTTGGAATCCATAGACAATCCCTGGGGTGTGGAGGTGACATCTCTCAGAGGCAGTGGCATTCCTTGGAAACTGTAGGAGATCCCTAGGGTACTGGAGGTAACATCTCTCAGAGGTGGTAACATTCCTTGGAACCCATAGGTGATCCCTGAGGTGTGGAGGTGAGAGCCCTCAGAGGCAGTGACACTGCTTGGAGGCCGCAGGCTGACCCAGGGATGCAGGATTGCACAGCACCTGTGTGCCTGCCCTTCCCCTAGGCCAGCTCTGTCGCTGAAGATGGGAGGGACATGGTGACAGTAAGTCATAGAGCAGCTTCATAAGATGGAGACTGAGAGGCACTTGGGGAAAAGACTCCAGGGTGTCCCTTTCAGAAGTAGAGAGGAAGAAGCGGCTGTGCAGGGTGTCCGGTGCTGGACTGAAGCACTCTAGGATGGGTGTTGTGCTCGGCGTAGAGCCCCCAGAACTGACTGTGACTGAGTCACCCCGGGCAGCGCAGTCCCGGGCTTGATGGCCTAAACCCACTGTGTTGGGGTACAGTGCTTGAGGTCTGGAGGCCCACAGGGGTCACACAGAGTCATCACTGACAGCTGCTTCCCAGTATGCCAGGTCCTGGGAGACACAAAGTTCTGCTTTCCTTTGTAGATTTGGGGGTCTTCCTTCTAGGATATAAGCTATCCTTCCCCAGAGGCTCAGGCATGTGTCACGAGAAACGGGGTTGATTTCAGGGTTGTCTATTTGGCAAAAGGTACCTCTTCCTTATTTATGGTGATGGCAGCCACAACCGTGGGGTTGGAAGACTCTGGAATATTCTGGAGACTTTGCCCTGATGCTGTGTGCAGATTTAGTATATATATATATTTGGGTTTTTGTTTGTTTGTTTCTTAGAGACAAGGTCTCATTCTGTCATCCAGGCTGGAGTGCACTGGCATGATCATAGCTTACCATAACCTCAAACTCCTGGACTCAAACAATCCTCCCGCCTCAGACTCTCAGCAATTAGCTGGGACTGCAGTGCATGCCACCATACCCAGCTAATTCTTTTATTTTTTTGTAGAGGCTGGGTCTCTCTGTGTTGTCTAGGTTGGTCTCAAACACCTGACCTCAAGTGATCCTCCTGCCTCAGCCTCCTGAGTCGCTA
This sequence comes from Carlito syrichta, assembly GCF_000164805.1. Lineage (NCBI taxonomy): Eukaryota > Metazoa > Chordata > Mammalia > Primates > Tarsiidae > Carlito > Carlito syrichta. The sequence continues at coordinate 168,585 of NW_007259259.1, forward strand.
GGATGACAGGCATGAGCCACCATGCCCTGCTTTAATATAGGTATTTTAAAGCACATAACCTGTGACCTCTTCCCGGGGCGACTCAGTTGTGGCCAGTTCTGGGGGCTCTACCCTGACCCCCAGATACCACTCCCTGGAGTGTGTTACAGCCTAGCAGCGGGGCACGCTTCAGAGTTGCTTCCTCCTCTCTGCTTCAGAAAGGGACACCATGGACTCCTTCTCCCCTCCCAAAGCCCCTCTCATGTTTCCTAGCTGGTGACAGATCTGAGCATGACCAGGAGGTGGATACGTGCTTTTGTAAAGCACTGCTTCCTGGTCAGCATTTTTCAAGCACAGCAGCACCGTGTCAATAGGAGCTCAGAGGAGTCACACATGGGTCGTGCTCCCTGAAGGGGTGCAAGTGGCCGAGGTCACAGTTGAGGAGGCTGGCCTGAGAGCAGGGAGCTTGGAGGAGCCCCGGAACCTGCCAGAGCTCCCAGCACAGATTCCCAGCAGTGAGAAGAGGCTGCTGTCTTGGAGGAAGGCTTGCAGGTGGGACTCGCGTTACCTTTGTTTAACAAGTTGGGCATCTTGATCTGAATCCCCTCTGTGACCTGTGAGAGTCTCCTGCTGATGGGTCTTGCTCCCTGGGATGGGTCACGGCCTCAGAAGGTACCGCCCAGGTCCCCTGGGTGCTGGGGGAGTGCATAGGGGAGGGAGTAAGATGTCGTTAGCAGGTGCAGATAGAAGGAGGGGGGACTCATACAGAGAGGCTGGGTGAAGAGCATGGGCACCAAACTCCCTACTGCCACTGGCTAGCTCTGTGACCTTGGGCAATTACTTCATGTCTCTGTGCCTCAGTTTCTTTATCTATAAAATGGGTTTACCTTACACATAGGGTCATTTCAAGGGTGAAGTGAGTCATCACAAAGTACTTAGGATGGTGCTCAGTGCACATGTAATCATTTTGTGTCACCCCATCGATATCACCAGGGACTCCAGAGCCCAGAACGTTCCACTGGGTGTGGGGAGGAAATGCTGGAACTTGCATTTGTTGTCTTTTCTTTTCTTGTTTTTGAGACATGGTCTCGCTTTCTTGTCCAGGCTGGAGTGCAGTCATATGATCATAGTTCACTGCACCTTCTCATTCTTGGGCTCAAGCGATCCTCCTGCCTCAGCCTCCCAAGTCACTGGGACTACACGCATGCACCACTATGCCTGGCAAATGTTTTAATTTTTTTGTGGAGACGGGATCTTGCTGTGTTTGTCCAGGCTGGTCTCAAACTCCCAGTCTCAAGTGATTCTCCCACCTCAGACTCTGCCTGAGAGATGAGATCTCACCGTATTGTCCAGGCTGGTCTCAAGCTCTTGGCCTCAAGTGATCCTCCTACTGGCATGAGCCCCTGCCCCCGGCCAGGTTTTATTTTCACCTCATCCTTTTTTATTTATTTTGGCTTGCTTGGTAATGCTCTCAGCATATTCATCTCAGGATGTGTGTGTATAGATGCATATAATTTAAGTGTGCAGATGTTTAATATAATTATTTTTTATTCTTTACCATGATTGTTATTTAATCCTAAAGCATGATTACGTTTTTTACTGAGGGGGCTTACGTTTGGAGGCCCCGGGGCTGAGCAGAAGCTGCTCAGTGCCCTACAAAGGACACATGACAGGCTCCCACTCCAGCCTCCGTTAGCTGACGGTGACTGCCTGGTGGGAGCTTTGGGAAGGAATTTCCTGCCCTTCCTCCTGTCCGCGCCACAGGGGCCCTGCCACTTGGGATCTCTCTGAAGTATGTGACCTTCCCAGATCTTCACACCCCAAGTGTGGAGTCTGAGGGGGAATAGTGTGCCCTGGTCCCATCCCGACCCAGACGCTGCCCCCTTGGGCGCCTCCATCCTTGCTCTGGAGGGTGTGAGATGACCCGCATCGGGGTGGGGCTCTGTTTGCAGGAACCAGCTGCTGCACGTGCCCCTGAAGCAGCACCAGGTGAGCTGTGGCGACTGGCTGCTGAAGGTCATCTGTGGGGCGGTGGCCATCCGCACGGTGTACGCCTCGCACAAGCAGGCCAAAGCCTGCCTCATCTCCCGCATCAGCTGTGAGCGTGCAGGCGCTCGCTTCCACACCCGCGGCGTGAACGATGATGGCCATGTGTCCAACTTCGTGGAGACAGAGCAGGTGAGTGCCAGGCCCCTCTGTGGCACCGAGGGGGTCAGGGTGGAGGCAGCGCACACAGACGCGTGTTCCGTTTGGGGCAGAAGAGGATGGACTAGTTTCTGATCGTGGCTCCTTCCTCTAAGTAGACAACGTGTGGGCACTTGAGCTCAGTGTGGAAATGTGGCCTTCGGTGTGCATGCAGTATCGTTCTGTTGTTTTTGTTGTTGTTTGACTCGGAATCTCACTCTGTCGCCCAGGCTGGAGTGCAGTTGAATGACCATGTCATCGCAACCTCGACCTGCTGGGCTCAGGTGATCCTTCTGTCTCGGCCTCCCATGTAGCTGAAATCACAGGCATGTGCCACCACCCCTGTCTAATTTTTTGATTTGTTGTAGAGACAAGGTCTCGCTATGTTGCCCAGGCTGGTCTCGAACCCCTGGGCTCAGGCACTCCTCTTGCCGCCGCCTCCCAAAGTGCTGGAATTGCAGGTGTGAGCCACCATGCCTGGTTTGATTTGATGCTTTATTTTGTTTTGACTTGGAGTCTTACTTTGTTGTGAGACTGGAGTGCAGAGCAGGTGAGTGCCAGGTCCCTCTGTGGCACCAACCTCCTGGGCTCAGGCCATCCTTTCACCACACTTCCTGCATATCTGGGACTACAGGTGTGCACCGCCACAGCAGGTTAATTTATTTTTTATTTTTATTTTTGTAGAGACGAGGTCTCACTATGTTGTTCAGGTTGGTTTCAAACTCCTAGTCCCAAACGATTCTCCTGCCTCGGCCCCCTCACTGTGCTGGGATTACAGATATAAGCCACCATGCCCAGTGGGAGTATCATTTTTGATTCATTTTTTATTCACATCTCATGCTGGGAAAATGCTGCTTCCTGAGGTATCTGTAAGGAAAAGGTACCAAGTCTTTGAGGGTCATGTCGTCATTCCTACAGCAGCCAACAGGTAATCCATGGGGTTTGAAAATCTTTTTAGGACTAAAATAAGTAGATCAATACTTGTTTGATAAGGATTCCAGAGGCAATACTTATGGAATTACAATACTATAGTAATATAATACAGTATAACAAAATATATAATGTAGTAACATAATTTAGTAATTCCAACACATACGGAAGGATGAGAGAGATGCCACTGCCTTTTATCCTCAATCAAATGAAACTTTATCCTGGAAGCAAGTGTTAGCACCAGGAGTTGTGAAATCCGCATACTAAGCAGGGGTTGCTGTTGGCACCCCTAGAATGCAGCCATCTGCTTAATTTCTTGTGAATTTCTTTTTTTAAATTTATTTTTATTTTTGAGTTGGAGTCCTGTTGCCCAGGCTGGAGCGCAGTGGCACACTCACAGCCACCCCAGTATTGACCTACTGGGCCCCAGCAATCATTCCAGCTCAGCCTTCCAAGTAGCCAGAACTACAGGTGCACATTACCATGTCTGACTAATTTTTTGATTTATTGTGGAGACAAGGTCTCGCCAAGTTGCCCGGGCTGGTCTCGATCCCGCGGGCTCAGGCAATCCCCTCGCCTCGGCCTCCCAAAGTGCTGGGATTACAGGCTGAGCCACCGAGCCTGGCCTGAGTTTCTTTTTCTAATTTCTGTTCTCATTCCCAGAGATGCTTTCAACTGGTTTTCCTTTTTTGCTCTCTTGTGATCTGCAGGATAATGCCATCACGCAGGATCACAGGTGGGGTACCCTGGGAGAAGCAGAGCCCCATGCAGGCAAAGGTGCTGTGTTGCTATCGGTGGCATGCTCCGAGCACCCGGGGCTCATCTGGTGAAGGTGTGACTCTGTGGCCTCCTCCCATGGGAGCTCCTTGGGAGGACCTTGGCCACTTTATGTACTTATTTTTTATTTTGTTGTTTTGAATCAGTCTCACTCTGTCACCCAGGCTGGACTACAGGGACATGCTCACAGCTCACTGCTGCCTCGACTTCCTGAGCTTAGACCATCCTTCTGCCTCAGCTTCCTGATTAGCTGAGACTACAGAGTCACTCCACCATGCCCAGCTAATGTGTTGGTTCTTTGCAGAAACAAGGTCTCAAACTCCTGGGCTTAGGGATCCTTCTGCCTCAGTCTCCTGAGTAGCTGAGACCACAGGCTCACACCACCACTCCTAGCTAGCTTTTCTATTTTTTACAGAAACAAGGTCCACCTGTGTTGCCCAGGCTGGTCTCGAGCTCCTGGGCTCAAGCAATCCTCTCGCCTCGGTCTCCCAAAGTGCTGGGATCCCAGGCGTGAGCCACCGTGCCCAGCCTTGGTCACTTTAATCCAGCACAGCCTCCACCCAGTGGGAGCTTTGCCTGCTTGGGCTCTCAGTGGGTGGGCGCCAAGGTGAGGAGGCTCCTCTGGGAGCCCGGCTCCTGGGAGGATGATGTTGGAACAGGAACCCTGAAATGAGCTGCAGATACCATTACCTGCTTGTAATTCTACTCACAATGTCCACGCTCCTGGTTATTGACAAGGCTGTTAAACAAGTATCTGGTTAAGCCCAGGTGCGGTGCTCATGCCTGTAATCCCAGCGCCTTGGGAGGCTGACGCAGGAGATTGCTTGAGCCCAGGGGTTTGACACCAGCCTGGGCAACATGGTGAGACCTCGCCTCTACAACAAAATTTTTAAAAACCTAGCCAGGTAGGATGGTGTGCACCTGTAGTCCCAGCTACTTGGGAGGCTGAGGCAGAAGGATCGCCTGAGCCCAGGAGGCTGAAGCATGATCATGCCACTGCACTCCAACTTGGGCAACACAATGAGATCCCAGCTCAAAAAAAAAAAAAAAAGCAGACACTTATCTTCTGTTAGTTCTGGAGACTGGAAGTCTGAAATCACAGTGTGTGCAGGGCTGTGGTCTCTTCCAGCCTCTAGGGGAGTGTCCTCCCTTGCCTCTTCCAGCTCCTGGCGTCCCAAGACGTAAGTAGCTTCTGGCAACCTGGCTCCAGCCTCTGCCTCCGCCTTCACATGGCCTCGTCTGCCTCTGCTCTCCCTGCTCTTGAGGAGGCGCCAGTCATACTGGACCAAGGCCCAGCCTACTCCTGATGACTCCATCCTCAGACCCCATTTCCAACCAAGGTCGCATCTGGCATACCAGGAGTCAGAACTTAACTATGTCTTTTGTGGAAGGTTCATGACTTCCCTCGCAGCAAGGATGTCTTCTCATGTGAGAGGAAGCAGTTCAGGGCATTTTAGTGCTGTGAAAAGCCCCCTGTGCTCTGTGCTTGTTCATTCTCTGTGGACCAGCAAGCATCCCCCTGCAAGGCTTGAAACCTTAACGTTGGTTATTTCATGGCATGTGCCCGCTGACCTGCGTTGGTCTCCTGTGTTTACTTGTTTTTTTGTTTTTTGGTTCTTTTGAATTGGAGTCTCACTTTGTCACCCAGACTGAAGTGCTTGGCAGGACTACTGCTCACTGCAGTCTTGAACTCCTGGGTCTAAGAGATCCTTCTGCCTCAGCCTCCCAAGTAGCTGGGACTACAGGCTTGCACCACACATCTAGCTAGTTTTGTTTATCTTTTTGTAGAAACAGGGTCTCCCTATGCTGCCCAGACTGGTCTCAAACTCCTGGGCTCAAGCAGTCCTTCTACCTCAGGCTCCCAAAGTGCTGGGATTATAAATATGAGTCACTTGGCTGGGCGTGGTGACTCAGCCTGTAATCCCAGCACTTTGGGAGGCCGAGGTGAGAGGACTGCCTGAATCCAGGGGTTCAAGACCAGCCTGGGCAACTTGGTGAGACTTCGTTTCTACAATAAATCACAAAAACTTGCTGGGCATGGTGGCATGCGTCTGTAGTTCCAGATATTTAGAAGGCTGATGCGGAAGGATGGCCTAAGCCCAGCAGGTCAAGGCTGCAGTGGCCGTGAGCATGCCACTGCACTCCAGCCTGGGTGACAAGAGTGAGACTCCAATTCAACCCCCCCAAAAAACCAAGTGTGAGCCACCACACCTGGCCTGTGCTTGCCTATTAGGATTCAGAGGCCGGGATCTTCCCCACATCGCCTGGATCTCCCACCTTGGGGCAGCCTGGTGAGGACGTAGAGATATGAATACCTGCCCCTCAGCCTCCTGGAGTGTAGCCCTGATGCTATTTTAAAAATTGCCACCACTTCCCTTCCTTCTCCAGGCTGAAAGGAGGATTTCTTGGTGCCCATAAGCCTTTGCAGTCCTCCTAGTGTGTATTTCTATCCTGTTTCCTCCTCTGGGCTCCTGGCCAGATGGCTGCTGTCTGGGAAGTCCCCACCCGACCCTGTTCCCTGGAGAAGCTGGCGTTAACAGGCAGCCGGACATCACCACCTGCCGTCCGCCCAGGGACTCAGGCAGCCTCGGACGCCAGCCCCGCTCCCCGACCTAGAGTGTGACTTCATCCATGGTGGCTTCATTTCCATGAGACAGAGCGGGGCATGGGGTTGTGACCTTGCACCTGGCACAGTGCTTGGATGTGCTGTGCACTTCGGGTTGCCCTGATGAGCCATGAGGGGAGGAGGAGGAGGAGCCGGATGGCTCTGCCATCAGAGGCCCTGACAGCCTGACCACCGTGGTACCAGGGAGAAGGGGACCCCTGGAGAAGGGAGGTGGCGCTTCCCAGAGTCCAGGTTTGTCCCATGGGCCCTTCCACAGAGTCTGCTGGGTGCTGGGCTCTGCTCCTGAGTGAGTGAGGGACACAAGGGATGCAGCAGGAATGAGACAGGCAAGGCCAGCTCTTCCGGGAGGTGCTGCCCACAAGGTGCAGGTTGCGAGCTGCTTGTCTTCTCCCAGAAGAGAGATGGCAGCACAGGGGAGCCAGGGCAGGCAGGGGTGTGTACTGGGGACCAGCCCAGGCACAAGGGGGACATGGAGTGCAGGGAGGGCAGTGAAGGCCCATGCTTCCTGTGGATGGCCTTCAGCCATGTGGGACCAGGGCGTGGGCCTGACAGGGGTGTCAGCGCTCCCCAAAGCCAGTGACACAGGTGCGACATCCCCTTTTCCAAAACTTTATGGAGGCAGGAGGAGCAGAGATGGCTGACGGGAAGCGACTGTCCCCAAAAGAACAAGAAACTCATGCTGCTTCACACGTACAGGAGTACCACCTACTCTCTGTCGCTGATTCCATCGACAGGTGGGGTGAGCACATACACGTAGCACTGTGCCCCGCCGCTTCACATCTGGGGGAGGACAGGCTTTGCATCTGAGTTGCCTCAACCCAGAGTGCAGGCAGCAGGGATGAGGGAAGGAGGGACATGCCCCAAAGGCAGGCTGGGCCCTTGCGGTGCTGCCTGCAGATGGGGCTGGTCAGGGCCCCTGCTGAGGACGGAGACCCTTCAGACCTGGCTGGCTCACCATTTGGGGGTGGAGGCCCGAGCCAGGGCACACAGGCGGCTGGATGGCCTGATGGCCTGTGCTGCATCATCTGGCAGACAGATGATGGGAATGACCAGGCTGGCTCCCTGTGGTGGGGACTCCTGTAGACAGAGGGTCTGCATGGGAATTAACTCTCGGGGACCGGAAAGGGGATGGTCTGTGCACCCTCACTTTTGCCTTGGTCTCCAATCTTTCCTATGAGGAATAAACAGCAACCTTCCTCCTCCAAGGCAGGCTGAGTGTGTGTGTGTTGTGAGTGTGTATGCTTGTGTACGCATGTGTGTTGTGTGTGTTGCCTGCATTTGTGTGTTGTGCATGTGTTTTATGTATGTGTTGTGTGCCCTGTTGCATTTGTGTGGCATGTGTGCGTTGTGTTTGTCTTGTGTGCACCGTGTAGTTGCATAGTGTATGTGTGTGTAGTGTGTGCATTTGTGTGTTGTACACACATATGCAAGTGTTGTGTGTGTACATGTGTGGATAGCATCTCAGGCTCTGTGGGTGGAAGCCTGGAGTCCTCTCGGCTCTGCTGAGTCACCCTGGTGGGCTTGCTTTGTGGCAGTGACTCACCGTGCAGAAACACAAGACCAGAAAGTCCCCTCAGGCTATCAAAAAAAAGAAGGATACAGGACATATATTGGGCGATTGAAAAAAGACCCCTAACTGATCCAGGGAGGTGAGGATGGCAGTGCGTGTCCACCCAAGAATGCAGGTTTGGAAAGAATTGGTCTGCAAACACTATAGCTGGAAGTCAAAGTCCAGCACAAAACCTTGCAAATGTGTGTGCACAGCCTTCCTGCCTCATTCCTTTCTTTTTATGGTCGTTTGGTTTCTGCTCCCAACACTCTGTGGAAGCGCTGCTCAGGGTGGCCCTCAGGCCACCCCATCCAGCATTCTACCCTGGCCTAGCCACTGCACAGCATGAGGCCTCCTGTTTTCCTTCTGAGGCCCGGCTGCTCCTCCCGGCTGCTCTTCTGGCCTCCCTCCCACCATGTGTGTGTCCCTTCTTGAACACCCCTTCGTCCCAAGACCCAAGCCTCTCTTCCTCCAGGGTGGCCTCCTCTGTACTCCCAGGGGCAGTGTGTTCCCGCAGGAAGAGAACACAGCTCATTTTTTTGAGTGTCCTCTGCTTGCAGGATCCTGCTTCCCCACTCTCCCCTTACGGCATGTCTCCTGTCTGTGCACCAGGTGACATAAGCTCCATTTAGAGAGGAAACAGGCTGAAGGTAGGGAAGTGACACACCCAGGGCCATCTTTCTGGGCAGATGAGAGTTTGCAAAGCAACAGTTGGACCCGGAATGGGGTTAGTTCAGAGCCCACGATCCTGCATGCTTTGACTTTGTCCTGCCTTCCCCCTCCCAGGGACCCTCAATGTCCTCTGTTAAAACGGCATCTGTGGGGCGACACCTCACACCCTCCCCTAGTGTTGAAGCTGTATTCACGGGCCCAGGATGGCAATGCACCACTGGTGTTTGATGATCAGTCTGTGCCCGTCACCCTGGGAACTAACAAGGCGGCCCAGATGACTGGATGGGGCACAAACTAGCATGTTTTTGTGCCGGAGAAGGAGTGTCTCCACTTTGGAGTGTCCCTTTTTGCCCCAGTGGGGCATGTGGGCGGTGTGGGGAGGTGACATCTGAAGTACTGGCTTCCTATCGGTGTTTTTGGAAGCTGGTTCCCTGAGAGTTCAGCGCAGGAGGTCCTTGGTTTAATGTTGGAAGCAGTGCTACCCACATGTGGTCATCAAAGTAAAGGGTAATATTCCCTAGCTTAAGTCAGATCCTGGGCACTGAGAGGAACTCTCTTCATAGACGAATGTTGGGCGAGTTAGGTTCTTTCTAGGGTGTCTGGGCCAGGGCAGGTCATACCTGCCGGTCAGTTATACATACTTAATCTCACGTAACCAACTATACCTGCAGTTGTTTTAAACAACCTGGAATTTTGTTCTGGTTTTGTTTGTAGAATAATAGAGGGTCATGCCTGTAATTCTAGCACTTTGGGAGGCCAAGACGGGAGAATTGCTTGAACCCAGGAATTTGAGACCAACTTGGGCAGCATAGTGAAATCTTGTCTCTACAAACAAGAAAAATTAATAATAATAATAATAATAATTAGCCAGGCATGGTAGCATGTACCTGTAGTCCCAGTTATTCAGCTGGTAGAAGCTGTGGTAGAAGGATCACCTGAACCCAGGAGGTCGAGGCTGCTGTGAGCTGTGATCATTGTGATCATGCCACTGCACTCTAGCCTGGGCGACAGAGTGAGACCCGACTCAAAAAATAAGAATAAGAATAATAATAATGGAAGGTAGGCCAGACGCAGTGGCTCAAGCCTGTAATCCTAGCACTTAGGGAGGCCAAGGTGAGAGGATTGCCTGAACCCGTGGGTTCGAAAACAGACTGGGCAACTTGGCGAGACCTCATCTCTACAATAATTCAAAAAATTAGCCAGGCATGGTAGTGTGTGCCTGTAGTTCCAGCTACTTGGAAGGCTGAGGGGGAAGGATTGCCTGAGCCCAGCAGGTCGACACTGGGGTGGCCATGAACGTGCCACTGCACTGTAGCCTGGGCAATGGAGTAAGACTCCAACTCAAAAAATAATAATAACAACAGAAGGTCACAACTTTGCAGGTACTCATTACCTGGAAACAGGCAGCAGATTCATAACCCAGTACTCCTTCATTAGGAGACTAAAAGATTGCATTCCAGCTCAACAGTGGAGGTGCCAGGTTGACATCCTTCCCGAGGTCCGGGGGAACTGCAGGTCTAACCATCAGGTCCTCTGCCACAGAATGGCTAATGCGTGTGTGATCTGAGTGTGATCTCGCCTGCATGGAAAGCTACCCTGTAAGGGAGCAGCCTGCTAGGACATGGAAGGACCTTGGCGGCGCCCGGGCGGCCCTGCCAGGCCAGGCTAGAGTTGCGCAGATAACGGCCGAGCATCTGATAACTGCCGCCACCTGCCCTCTGCTGCGCAGGACTGTTCTTTCAGTCCTCTGAGACTCCCTTGCACCCTGGCATCATTGGAGGCCTGCAGGCACACACTGAAACAGCCGTGCCTGTGGGTGGGAGAGATCTGCTTTTTAAAGTGTAAGTATCATTGGTTTCTCTGCAGGTGCTGTCGCACTGGAAGCGCAGGGAGACTATGCGGTGTGTGTTGACAGAGTGACCTGTTTAAGGACACAGAGGGGCAGGGCCGGGGCCAAGTGCAAGTTTAAGTGGAGTCTTGACTTGTGTTGTCGAGTACAGGCCTGACATGGGCAGTCGGCTAGGTCTTTGGGCTGGGGCCGACTCATTTTATTTCATCCGGTCCTTCCCCAGTAGCTCTCTGCTGCTTAGCTATTTGACAAGGTAAAAATAGCAAGCTCTAAGGAAGGTTAAATCCCAGAGCATGCTGGCTTTTGTTCCTAACGGCAGGGGACAAGTGTTGCTGGACTTTTCAGGGAGGTGGCAGAGTTGTGCCCTAGGTGTGTGAATTCTCAAAGACCCTGGGGAGGCGCCCCCAGCAGACCCCTCCTTGGAGGCTGGGGAGCAGCGCCAGCCATGCTGGGTGGAGGGGCAGAGGGCACTGAAGTCCACTGTCTGCCCTTCATTCTGGCTGGTGTCGGGTCACAGGCGGCCGGATCCCGTTACCTAGTCCAGGACATTCGGTTTCATTGAAGAATACCGCTCCCCTTCTGTTTCCTTGTGCCACAGACGATTTACATGGATGATGGAGTGTCGTCTTTTGTCCAGATCAGAGGCTCAGTTCCACTGTTTTGGGAGCAGCCAGGCCTTCAGGTAGGTAATAAAAGAATATGTATTATAGATAGATAGATAGATAGATAGATAGATAGATAGATAGATAGATAGATAGATAGATAGTCTCCCCACTGTAAGAGTGTTTGTCCAGCCCTTCCCTCAACAGCTGGGGTTTGTTTTAACATGTTTCCATCATGGCATAGTTTCTGGTCTTTTTCCTCAGCTCAGCTGTGTCGAGCTGAGCTGTCAGAGTGCACACGTATGCATATGTGTGTATAGCAGAGCTCATACAGCCTTTCACGTCTTGATGGGCACACGTGTGGTGGACTCACTGTTAACTCGGGAGCAGGCTGCCGTGTCCGCTGGGTGAATGAGCCACCTGCGTGTATGGGCAGAATCCCTTTAAGTGAAACCCCAAGTTCGGGGCATCAAGGACGTTTCTGAGAGCAGCAGCTCTCATGGGGGCCTCTGGGAAGGTCTCCGAACCCTCCATGGTCGCCCAGGTCTGGCACCCAGTGGTGCCTGCTGTGGTGACACGTGAGAATAGCACAGCTTTCCCATGATTTCTAAAAATACCCCTTTCCAGCCAGAGCAGGGCTCTTCAGTGCCAGGGGGATCTGGCATTCTGTTTCCTGGGAAGAGCTCAGAGCGGGGACACGTTCCAAGAACACATTTGTCGTCCGTGAAATGATGCCACACTACTCCCTTCCGTGGGGTCTCTGACAAGGTGGGTTACAGGCTACAGAGTGGGCCGCAGAGTCCTCCACGCTAACCCCAGCTTTCCTGCCCTGTCCTGAGGGAATAGGGTGCGTTCAGAAAACCTTGTTACCTTCGGCTCTTCTTACTGAGGGCTCTCGTGTGACTGCGGTCGGGTTGTCAGCCAGCAGCTGAAGGGGCCTAGGTGCCACCTGCCAGTTTCTGTAGGGCATTTGACATCGCTGGGCACTGGGTCCCTTGTCTTGGACTCAGCTTCTTAGTCCAACCCTAAACTTGAACCAGTGCCAGTGGTGAGCGAGTCGCTTGTCCCCATGGCTGTTGGCATGCTGCGTGAACAGCACTGGTAATGGACCAGGTCAGCTCGTGGAGTGGGATGGATGAATTAAGTGTCTGGTTTGGGCTCTGAGCTCTGGTGGAAAAAGAGCCTTGCTTGTTTATTTGTTTTAGTGGCAGAGTCTTCTCCTGTCACCCAGGCTGGAGTGCAGTGGCACAGTCATGGCTAACCTCAAAGTCCTGGGCTCAAGCGATCCTTCCACCTCAGCCTCCCAAGCAGCCCAGATTATAGGTGCACACCAGTGGGCTAATTTTTAAAATGTGTTGTAGAGATGAGGGTCTCATTTTGTTGCCCAGGCTGGTCTTGGACTCCTTGCTTCAAGCAATCCTCCTGCCTTGACCGCCCAAAGTAAAAAAAAAGGCTTTATCAACATTCAGTCTTTCCTCTAGAAAGGAACCACCAAACTACATGAGGTGGATGGTGGCATCTGGAGAAGCACTCCTGAGGACGACTGTGACCCAGAAATGTCCCCCTTTGGGAATGGGGCCCCAAGGATGTTGTTTGGAAAAGCAGCTATATTGAGCTATAACTTACATACCCGGAGTGTCACCCATTGACAGCACACAGGGCAAGAGTTTTGAGTGCGTTTTAGCGTTGTGTCCCCTTCCCCATAATCTAACTTTAGAAGCCTTTCCTCACTGCTGGAAAACCCTGTCCCCAATCGCTTTCTCTGCCCTTCCCTTCAGACTCTCCCTTGGGCCTACGTGACTGTTAATCCACGTTCTTTCTCTATGGATTTCCCATTCTGTACATTCCAAAAGAGCGTTTGAAACTTGATTGTCTTTAAATTGGGAGTTTTCCTTCAGAAACTTCTTGAGCTCTGTAGTTAGGAGGATAAAAAAGTTTATCAAACGAGTAAGCACAAAAAAGAAACAGGGTGAACATGTTATGTTTTACTTAAAGTTTGTAAGAAATCGAAAAACTGGGGACACGGTCATGATAGATTCTTGGAATTTGGGGAGGACTCTTTGAATTTCATCCGTTCCACCCTTCCACTCACTCCAGGGCTCCTTCTTCCAGGACCACTGAGGGGCTATCTCCCAGGCCACGACTGGGTCGGCTCTGACTGTTAGCGTGTTCCTCCTGTATTGTGCGCAGTGTTTGACTTTCCAGAGTGCTCTGGGAGCCACAAGGGTCAGTCTTATTCTTCCCCCACGTGACTGACCTCCGGCCCCGGGAGGAGGACTCACCCGGGGCCCCTTCTTCCTTGCCTTCTCCAAGGCCTTCCACCTCCCTGGCCATCGCCTGCCCTATTTCTAGAACTCTCAATGTTCTCGTCTCTCTCATTTAAACAACAAAATGCGTCTGTAAGTCCCCTCTCGAATTTAATGTTGGTCTCCAGTTTGACCTTCACTCCAGCCTGGCCTGCTGGGGAATGCCGCACGACCCAGTGGGGACCAGGAATGGTGGGCCTAGGGGCTCAGCTCCCAGGCAGCTGAATCACCCACTTAGATCCCTGACACTTGTGCTTCCCCAGGGCCCCCACAGTTTCTTTAAACAGGTTTCAAAAGGCTTTAGTGTTCGTTAATCTTATTAGGGATTTGCTGACCTTTGGGCCTAATACCTGTGCTTATCCCCTAAATACCACCGTCATCAAAGGGAGATTAGGTTGTCTTCAGAGGGGACCCGGAGGGCAGCCTTAGGGGGTGGTCTACAGTCACGGTCTGAGCTGTTAGGATCAAGTTCTGGTTGGTTTTTTTTTTCCATTTTGAAGTTTTTCCTTTCCTTCTGCACTCAGGCTAGATGAAGAGTGCAAGATTTTCGGCTGAGCAGCTTGCATATTCACCTGCAGTGTTGTTCCTTCTTGGGGGCTGCCTGGGGTAGGGCGGGCAGAGGGGACCGTGGGAGGAGGATTTGTCTGCATGTGTTCATGGGAATAATGCCTTCACGACATCCTGAGTCCATTTCTGGCAACCATGAACCTTTCACAATTTCATTTTTACCATGTAAATAGGTTGTGCAGTGTATAAATAGCCACCTTGAAATTTTACTCTTAAAACGAACCACCCCCCGGTGTAGCCAGGTATAGGGTCTGTTTATTAACACATGTTGCAGGTTAATGACCTGATTCCCCTTGACATGTGTAAACAGACACGTGTCTCCCCAAGGTGAGCTCAGTCTGTTTTGAAGTTTTGTTTGAACCAACTGGAGGAGGATACAGAGTCCATCAGGCCCCTCTTCCCTGTCAAAAACCCTTTGCCAAGTTCTTGGTTGTGTGATGCATGGCACTGGATGGCCACGTATGTGTGGGGTACCTTTCTTTGTTCCCAAAAGAACGTGAGACGGCGTGTAGCATAGCAATTGCAAAAATAAGAGAAGAGGATAGGGTGAGGGAAAAATGAACTGTGAAAATGAGCCAAAGCCAGGACAGAACTGGCTCCTGCAGTGCGTGCTGTGGGTCTCTTGTACGTGCGTGGAGTGTCACATTTGTCCTGAGCTTCCCAGCAGCCACTGCAGAAAGAACCTCAGTCACAAGGCCGTTTCCTGTAGTGATTCAGAGCAGAAGGTCTCAGGCTATGCAGAGCTGTGTTCACATCAAACTCTGGCTCCCCCACGTGGGGACTGTACACTTCTGAGACGTTCTTCTGTTTGCCAAAGCCTTGGTTTATTCTTCTGTACAATGGGGTTAACAATCCTACCTCATAGGGTCCTGGAGGATTAAAGATCATAATATAAATATTAGCACAGTATTTGGAACCTAAAACCTACTCAAAGATGGCGACTAACGTTGACAATCATAGAAATAAATGATAACGCCTCGGAGACAGAAACACCAGCTGCCTCTGGAGAAGCTTGGCCCTTTGCATCCTGAGCTCTAGGTGAGTTTCCCTCCTAGTCATCATGGGGACACTGTGAGATGTGACACAAAGATGGCTTCCTAGAGCATTTCATCTGCCTTCCTGTACAGACTGATGGGAGATCACCCACCCCGGATTCAGCCATGTGTTCGTCCCACAGACATTGGCTGAGCGTCTGTGAACACACAGGTGCCTGGCCCCACCCCCAGAGTTGGTTCAGCAGATCTGGGGTGGGCCCAAGACTTGGCTTTCTAATGAGCACCCTGGGGGTATCCAAGGACCACACTTTGAGAGCCATGGGTCTGGACTTACACATCCTTTCTGCCCTGGCCATTTCTCTGGGGGTGGGGTGGTCAAATTAATTTTCACTTGTTGTGCAGACTTGTTAGACACTCTGAAGTAACCGGGCATGGTGGCTTGTGCCTGTAATCCCAGCACTTTGGGAGGCCAAAGTGGGAGGAGTGCTTGAGCCCAGGAGTTCAAGACTAGCCTGGGCAACATAGTGAAACCTCGGCTCTACTAAAAATAAAAATTAGCCGGGCAGGGTGGCATGCCTTTGTAGTCCTAGCTACTGAGAGGCTAAGGCAGAAGAGTCACCTTAGCCCAGGAGGTCGAGGCTGCAGTGAGCCATGATCACGCCACAGAACTCCAGCCTGGGCAACAGAGTGAGACCCTGATTAAAAAAGAAAGAGGGGTCTTTCCATGGTGAATGTGGGTGGGTGCTGGTCACCCAGGACAGGGGATTTGGTATCTCCCATCTCCTTCCCTGACTCAGGGTGTGCTCAGTAACTGAAGGGTAGACTGATGACACAGTGTGTGGAGGACTTAGGTAATGTTTACATTGGGGGAGTTACAGAACCTGGGGCTGGACCCTGCCAAGTCCAGGTATTAGAGACTGCCATGTCCACCTGCTTCCAAGAAGAGGCTTTGGGTTCTGACTCAGGGAGGTGGTTAGACATGTCCAATAATATAACTCGTCACTCCTGAGAACCCAGCTCCTGAGCCCTGGTCTACTGCCCCTATGTTCTCTTACTGTGCCCCCATGGGAATGATTCCCCTGTCCGTGACATGGGGGAGGGGGGGTTCTTGTGGTGACTGATAGATGACACAGAGCGGGCAGCCCCTTCTCTTGGGTTTTCAGCCCTTGGTGACCTCTCCACCAGTGGCTGAGGGGGACTTGGACCTGCTGACTCGCTTCAGAGTGCAGGAGGGAGCAGTCCTCTTAGTAGTGCAGGGGCCACAGATGACATTTCCTCAGCCAGGAATCGATGACTCTGGGGGAAAGGAGGGCAGAAAAACATAAGCCACGAGATGAAGACATTTTGGGGAGCCTATCTTAAGAATACCTGTCAACCAACAGCCGAGAAAACTCATTGTAGACTCATCTCTCTCATGACCAAAGTGTCCTAGGGCCACAAGGGATTTGGAATTTTGTTGAATCATTTATACAGAAAATCCTTTTCCTAGTAATTTCTAAGCCTATAACTGAGAAACCAGTTTTCTAGATGGGTGTTTCCCTCGTGTGAGGCAGGACCGATGTGTTATCTGTGGTGTTATGAGTTGTAAGATAATATATGATACATAATAATAGCTACATCTGATAATATGGATGAATCGAATGACACCACTTTTGCAATGCTCAAACACAAGCAAAGCTAAACAGTACTTTTGTTGTTATTGTTTGAGCCCCATATCACTCTGTTGTCCAGGCTGGAGTGAGTGCAGTGGCATAATCACGGAGGATCATGGCTACCACAGCTTCTACCTGCTGGGCTCAGATGATCCTTCACCTTAGACTTCCAAGTAGTTGGGACTGTAAGCATACACCACCAGCTATTTTTAAAAATTTATTGTAGAGACAAAGTCTTGCTATGTTACCCAAGCTGGTCTTGAACCTGTGGACTCAGATAATTCTCTCACCTCAGCCTCCCAAGGTGTGAGCTACTGCACCTGGTTTTTTATTTTTATTTATTTTTTAGTTGGAGTCTCACTCTGTTGCCCGGGCTGGAGTGCAGTGGCACACTCACAGTCACTGCATCCTCGACCTGCTGAGCTCAGGCGATCCTTCCGCCTCAGCCTTCCAAGTAGCTGGAACTACAGGCGCGCGTGATACCACACTCAGCTTATATTTTGATTTATTGTAGAGACGAGGTCTCACCAAGTTGCCCAAACTGGTCTCAAACTCCTAAGCTCAGGTAGTCTTCTCGCCTCGGCCTGCTAAAGTGCTGGGATTACAGGCTTGACCACCACGCCTGGCCTACACCCAATTTTCAACAATACATTTTTAAAAAACTTTTTATTGAAATAATTTCAGATCCACAGAAAAGAGAGCTCCCATATGTCCTTCACCCAGATATGCTAAGCTGTAACCTTCTGTCACACATGCATTATTTTAGGAGCTACTTAATAATAGGTAGCACACAGCTTGTCTCTTTAATGAAGGATGGAATCATACTCTCTTATGTCGCCACAGTACAGGTGCACGTTCAGGGATTTAACATTGACCCAACACTTCAGTCTGATCTTTATTCCATCTTCCACATTGGTCAATTGCCTCAACAATGTCCTTTGTAGCATCTTCTCCCACTTCCGTCCTGCATTTAGTCATCATATCTCAGTCTTCTTTAATCTGATCTGTTCCTTGGCCTTTCTGTCTTTCATGATACTGACATTTTGGAGAATGAAGACCTTCTTTGTCTTTAAGTTGAAGGTTCTTTTGGATTTTCCTGGTGTTTCGTTATGATCAGATTCAAGGTCTGGATTCCTAGCCAGATGCTACCTAAGTGACACTAATAAGCAATCTATTGGAGGCACTTTGAGCCCATACTAGTGTCCTGCTCCTCATCAAACTTTCCCTTAAGATTCATCATCAATGGATAACTTTTGCTGGATAATTCTTTACTGTGGGCCTTGCAACATGATGATTTTCCGCTGTTCCCTCCACATTTATCAGTTGGTTTACCACTATAAGGAAGAGTCCTCTCTTCTTCTGCATTTACCCACCCATACACCTACCCATCTACTCCTTCATCCACTCATCCAGCCATCATCCATCCATCCATCATCCATCCATCCATGCACCCATGCACCCACTCATCCATCCAGTCATCTATTGATCATCCATCCACACCTTAATCCAGTCATCCATCCGCTCACCTATCTATCTGTCCACCCACTCAGCCAGTCATCCCTTCAACCGGTCATCCATCCATTTATCTATCTATCCTTTCATCCATCTACCCATTCAGTCATCCATCCATCCTTCAGATATCCATCATCCAATTATCATCAATATACATTCTCAGAGTCATATTTTATTCACCAGATTATAATCCATTACTGCCCTTATATAGTTTGATGCTCAAGTTGTCCAAGATTTGGCACTGAAAGCCTCTTGAAGCTGGCTTCAGTGACAATGTATATTTTAACTTTGTTTTTTAAACTAAGTTGAGTATTAAAGAAGTAGTTCTCCAATTAGATAATTAGGATAACTCAGATTTAGAAGGAAGTTGTGGTCCCTGCAGGGGTTAATGAGGGAAAGCAGGGTCTCTCCCCTAGCTGGCTGAGCTCTGAGCTGCTGGAGAATTTGGGGGTCTGACACCCGCCTCGTGTGTGTGGAAGAATTTCAGCTGACATGGTACGTGTTGTGGCTAGGACAGGGCAGCTGCAAAGCCAGACTCCAGGCTCCTGGGCCTGAGTTCAGAGCACTGTCAGCCGAGTCCAGGGAGCCCGACCTTCCAGAGCTGTGAAGGGGCCATGAGGTGGGTGAGTGGCTGCCACGAGCAGCAGTGAACAAGACTGTTGCTTCCTGAGTTTGCAGGACAGGAAGAATCACTATTGCTGCTTCTCGTTGCTCCAGGTTGGCTCCCATCATCTAAGACTCCACAGAGGCCTGGAAGCCAACGCCCCTGCCTTCGACAGGTAGGGATTGTGCTACTCCAACCAAAACTTGTTGCTACCCTTAAGAGTTTTCCTCTGATAGACAGTGGCACAGGGGACAGGGTGTGGCAGCGGGGGTGGGGGGCAGACCTGAATCCAAATCTGCCTTTTCCTTTATGTTAAGAGGAAATTTACAAACTGGGAGTGTTCCTTGTTTTAGGTTTCCTGAAGTTTAATTAACCAATGGTCAGGTAGGCTTTGTGATTATTGTATCAGTTTCTTCTTGCAATGAAGCTTCATCCATTTGCCTGGCTAATAAAGGATCATCTAAATTATAGGATATTTATAGCTGTTTGTTTTTGGTTTTGTTTTTGTTTTGTTTTTGAGTTGGAGTCTCACTCTGTCGCCCAGACTGGAGTGCAGTGGCACACTCCTGGCCATCACAGCCTTAACCTGCTGGGCTCCGGCGATCCTTCCACCTCAGCTTTCCAAGTAACCGCAACTATAGGCGTGCGCTACCATGCCCGGCTAACTTTTTGATTTATTGTAGAGACAAGGTCTCGCCAAGTTGCCCGGGTGGGTCTCGAGCCCGCGGGCTCAGGCAGTCCACTCGCCTCAGCCTCCCAAAGTGCTGGGATTAGAGGCTGAGCCACCGAGCCTCGCCTGTTTTTGTTTTAAAGGTAATATATTCCCAAGCTTAAAAAAAGTGTAGAGGGACAATCCCTTATGGTCCCCTCCCACTGTGGGAGGTTTCCTCTCCTCTCAATAAATTCTGCTTTCTTAAAAAAAGAAAAGGTGTAGAAAGGCATAAAGCAAAAAGTAAAAGCATTCTAACTCCCAATCCTCACTCTTAAAGTGTTTTTGACTGTTAGTAGTTTTATACATATCATTTTAGGAAAAAAGTTGCATATATATTTTTTATTTTTTAAAACACAAATTAGATCCTAACACACTCACTGTTTTGCAACTTGAACTAAGCTGAACTGTTTGTACTGTGTACTTGAAACAGTTAATAGCTTCTTCTTAAAAGATTGGCTTTTTCCACTTTTTTGTTTTTTGAGTCGGAGTTTTCCTCTGTCGCCCAGGCTACAGTGGCATACTCACGGCCACCGCAGTGGGCTCAACCTGCTGGGCTCAGGCAATCCTTCCACCTCAGCCTTCCAAGTAACTGGAACTATAGGTGTGTGCTACCACGTACAATCATGCCTGGCTTATTTTCTAATTTATTGTAGAGACGAGGTCTCACCAAGTCACCAAGCTGGTCTCAAACCCCTAGGCTCAGGCAATCCTCTCTCTTTGGCCTCCCAAAGTCCTGGGATGACTGTGCCCAGCTGGCTTTTTCTAATTTTTAAAATTACCTTAACGAATGTCATAAGAATTCGCAAAAGAAGCTTTTATGACCATTCTTCCTGAAGTTCATGGGACTTTAAGTTTGCTTGCTACTCTTTTGTTGACCATAACACTGGTGACACAAGCCCAACTGTGACCCTGATTAGCATGTTGCAAGTCATGGGCTTTTATTGTAAAGAGATACATAATCTTGTGATGAATTGCTGTTGCCTTTTCCAGAACGCCATCAGTGTGTCCTGAGCGCTGTACACTTGGAAATCCTTGGTTGGCATTGATCTATACTAAACTTTCTTAGGAAATAGTAAACATGTAATTTAAATGAAATTCTACCTGAAGCTAACCCAAAGCAAGAGAAAAAAGTTGTGCTGGGCTTGTTTTCAAAATTCCTATGTCTTTATGAGCTTTTTTGTTTGTTTTTTGTTTTGGGGGGGTTTTTTGAGTCACTCTGTCGCCCAGGCTGGAGTACAGTGGCACAAACACAGCTCACCACAACCTCGACCTACTGGGCTCAGGCGATCCTTCCACCTCAGCCTCCCGAGTAGCTGGAACTACAGGCATGCACCACCATGCCTGTCTAATTTTATATTTTTTTGGAGATACAAGGTCTGGCTATGTGGCTCAGGCTGCTCTCTAACTCCTGGGTTCAGGTAATCCTCCCACCTCAGCCTCCCAGAGTGCTGGGATTACAGGCATGAGTCAACTGTACCCAACTTGTTTGAGCTTTAAAAAAAAAATACATATATCATCTAGTTTAAGCACATTTACATAGACTGAGACGTTTCCGGCCCTGGTCATGTGTGGTGTGTGGGATACACGTACCTGAGAGAGCAAGACCTCTCTTCCCACAAGCAACCCAGGGGCTGCCTTGCTCCTTAGAAAGCGTCCCTCAACCAGGCTTGGTGGCTCAGCCTGTAATCCCGCGCCTTTGGGAGACTGAGGTGAGTGGATTGCCTGAGCCCGCGTGTTCGAGACCCGCCTGGGCAACTTGGTGAGCCCTCATCTCTACAATAAATCAAAAAATTAGCGGGGCGTGGTAGTGCACGCCTGTAGTTCCAGCTACTCAGAAGACTGAGGCGGAAGGATCGCCGGAGCCCAGCAGGTCGAGGCTGCGGTGGCTGGGAGCGGCCACTGCACTCCAGTCTGGGCGACAGAGTGAGACTCCAACTCAAAAAAAAAAAAAGAAAGCATCCCTCAAATTTAGGGTAAGCTTAGATCTCTTCGGCAAGTCACGAGATGACTTGCTGACACAACGAGTCTTTTTACAGGCAGCCACTGTTCACGAAGCCTCTTCTGTCACGCTTTTTAGTGGTGACATTTGACCAGATCAAGTGTCCTCACGTTCCCTTGCAGGAGCTACCCATTTTATGTTAATGGCTAGCCGTGTCCCCCTTGCTTGAGAGTAGTGTTCGGAAATGAGGTGACACGTCTGTCTAATGACTATAGTGGGGCACTGTGAGGGTCGCCTGGGAACCGACCCCTGAGGACAGCAAAGTGTCCCTGGACCAGCATATGCGCTATCTCCGGGTGCTCCAAAGTCCTCCTCTCTAAGACACCACTGCGCTCTCAGGGGTCTTCCAGTTCTTGGGTGCATTTGGTCCAACCCCTTCTTTCCCCCCCAGAACACTTCACATGGGCAGTGTTTCTACCCAGAGGATGCCTGCTTCCTTTTGCCACTGCTGCATGGGCACCCTTGTCTGCTGAGGCTGGCCCCTGTCATCCTCTTTGTCGTATGCCCCCGTCTGAGGAGGACCATCAGAGCAGACCTCTGACTGTGCTACTCGAGCAGAGTTTTGTCATCTCAGCATGGTGACAAATCTTGGTGGCGGTGTTAACTTTTCATGAGGGCTGTGTCCACGTCTCCCTTCTCAAGACAAGGAAGGTCTTCTCCTTTGACCTCCCTCAGTACTGGACTCTCGGTGTGCACAACAGGGCATGTTCCACTCTGGGTCCCTCCCTGGAGATGAGAAGGAACTCTGACTCCCTACCATGCTGGCTCCCTACCATCTTGGAAAATGCCACAGTTTTCCAAGTGGCCTCCCAGAACAATAATGGGTAGGCAGAGGGAGGGGAAACAAGTCCTATAGGCACAGAGCGGCCCAGAACACAGAGCAGCTTAGGCTGCGAGTCAGCCTGTGCCATCGCTGGGGATGCTGGGGCCTTCTGGGTCACCTGTGTCAGCAAAGAGAGTCTCACTTTATCAGTGACACATAT
Organism: Carlito syrichta; assembly: GCF_000164805.1. Classification (NCBI taxonomy): domain Eukaryota; kingdom Metazoa; phylum Chordata; class Mammalia; order Primates; family Tarsiidae; genus Carlito; species Carlito syrichta. Next base: position 191,083 of record NW_007259259.1, read on the forward strand.
GTGACCTTATTTTCACATTAAGGGGAAGGAAAAAAGGACCAACTCCCACGTGATGAGCCCCATCGTTGTCACATTCGTTTGTCTTTCTTAGGCCTCATGTCCATTCTCTGCAGAAGGGGGAGCAGCCACAGAGGCTTGTTTACAGATGAAGGAACGAACTCAGATGGGATGAATCATGTGATCAAGGGAGTGTGGCGTTGGTGACAGGACAGAGTAATCATGAGTGATATCGAGGAATCATGGGTAATAGAGAGTAATCATGGGTAGTATTGGTTCTTTTCCAGTCCTGGAACTTGGAACCAGTTGAGAAGTAGACACGAATCAGGCAGAGGGGGCCAGATGTGCTCTTGTTTCTGACAAGCCGCGTTGTGGGGGGTGGCCGGGTGTGTGGCCACAGGGGACTTTCCCACCAGAGCCAGGAACTCCACATGTCAAGGCCCAGGTACCTTCTCTGGGCAAGTCAACCCAAAAGGGACCCCAGACTGGCTGTACCTCATAGAGCCCATTTCTTCCCGCCTGTCCCAGGACTGCCAAGAATATCACTGCAAAATTCCTCCAAGTGGGGACAGGAGCCGGGAGGAGGCTCACCTTTACCTGAGATCAGCTAGTCAGCTAGTCAGCAGATGAACCTATATTTAAACTACTCTCTTCAAATCCATATTCTTTCTGCATACAATGCTATCCCCTAAGGTTAATAAGAGAATTTTTTTTCTCTTATTGAGCTAAAAATGGTTCTTTTGTGATCAACTTTAAAAAACATCTTTTTTTTTTTTTTTTTGAGTCAAAGTCTCTGTTGCCCATGCTGGAGTGCAGTGGCACGCTCACGGCCACCGCAGCCTCAATGTGCTGGGCTCAGGCAATCCTTCTGCCTCTGCCTTCCATGTACAGGCACGTGACACCATGCCCGGCTAATTTTTTAATTTACTGTAGAGACGAGGTCTCACCATGTTGCCCAGGCTGGTCTCGAACCTGTGGACTCAGGCAATCCTTATACCTCCACCTTCCAAAGCACTGGAATTACAGGCGTGAGCCACTGTGCCTAGCGTAAGGTTACTTTTAAAAAGTTGGTGATAAAGGATAAATATTGGAGTCTCTCCCTAATATTTCCACAGACATATTTAGAAAATGACTTCTGATGTAGGAATGTTGTCCTAAAGCCTGTGGGTTCTGTTGTGCTTGCTTGCTGTGGTTCAACATAACGAAATGCAGACCTCAATGAAAAGGTGGGCACTGAGGCTGAGAGCTCTCCTGTCAGCCTCTCTGGTCTCGAAGGACGGATACCAGGTGGGATAAGAGGTTAACATTGGAGACATGCACGTTGCATTTGCAACATTCTATTCATGGAAGGTCAGGTTAGCTGTTCTAGATTTAATGATGGTACCTTCTAGAAGGTTCATGTATCCCTCATCTGATTCCACTCCTTGTGTAAAAGTCCATACTAGCTTGCAGTGATGACGGCCAGGAGGGAAGGGTTTTTTTCCATCCCGGGCTTGTTTTCCACTCCTTGGGCCATGGAGAGTGGCTGGTCCTGTCCCGAGGTGCTGAGACAGCACGGCCCATTCTTTGCCTTCTTCCCTGGAGGGGCAGAACCAGGTGGCCATGTGTGCCCAGCCCGGCGTCACCACCCTCCTTGCTGTCATTGCAGGCACATGGTGCTTCTGAAGGAGCAGTACGGGCAGCAGGTGGTCGTGAACCTGCTAGGAAGCAGAGGCGGAGAAGAGGTGCTCAACAGAGCCTTCAAGGTAAGGCGGGTGCCGCCAGCCCCTCCACCTCTGGGCTTGGCAGGGTGGTGGCTCCTCTGGGGACTAGAGAGAAAACTTGACCCTCTCTGCTCTCCCGAGGGCTCCCCCAGCGCTCCAGTCTATGAACGGGGTAGTGCTGGTGGTCCGAACTCCTGACACAGTGAGTTTAATTAGCTGATGTTGGATGCGTTTGCTCGAAGTCAAAACATAGTGTCTCCGTCCCCAGCCGCATGTCCCCTGTGCTCCCTGTGGACATGGAGGGCTTTCGCTCTCCCCAGGGAGGCCCTCTCTGGGGCAGGCAGCCACCCCTTCCACGTCCACGCTCCTCTTTCCTCCAGGGTCAGCTATTGCTGCAGGGCACTGGGCCTCAGGGTCCAGCTGGAGTTGAGCAACTCCCCCTGCTGACCAGTTGCCTTCAAATCGCCCACTCCTGCTTGGGCTGCCTGTTGGAGCTGCTGGCCCAGCTCCTGCTGGGCTTCCTGGGGGCTAATCCTGGATGATCCTGGATGGGCCAGGGAGCAGCTGTGGCACAGGACTCCGCCTGCCTGGCCCCGGCCTCCTCGTGTCCACAGAACCCAGGCCTCCAGGCCCCCAACCCCACCCCCCATGCACATGTGGCCTGCTGTGTGAGACGGTCTGGAGGAGCCGCGGTGGCTCCTCGTTCCTTTCCCAGCCTTCCATGTCCACCTGCCTAAGGGAGACAAACTCTCTTGTTGTTTGAAGCTCAAGGAAGCCCCTTAAGGAGGGAGCTCGATGACCCCTCCGTGGGGATCAAGGGCGACTCTATGGCCGCCCCTAGGCCCAGCCCCTGACTCCTGGCCAGACAGTCCAACTCTGCTTAGAGAAGCCACATGCTCAGAGCAGGCCCTTCCTGATTGCCAACTGTATTTGGCTAGACTCGCTTTTCCTGTTTGGTGTGTTGCTATTAGCAACAAGCTCCAGAAGTATCTCCCTTCCCACCCATCTTGGCAGCTATGCTGGCTGCTTATTTTAAGGAAGAAGGAAAAAAACATTACAAGCCAAAAAAAAGAACCCCAAATCTCTTTCCCCTTAAGCATTGATTTATGGGGAAAGGATGGCGTGAGCCCTCCCTGTCAGTTGGTGGCAGTTTCTGACCCTCCCTTCAGTTGACGGCAGTGCCCCCCACTAAAGCCAGTGCAGGAGGTGGCAGCTAGCTCCTGGCCGGGGAAGGGCAGACTACCAGGCAGGGAGGAGAGGAAGCAGCTCTCTACCTGGTCATGGCCCTGCCTGGGCTGGTCCTCAGCCACGTCAGCTCTGTGCAGACCTGCTGGACAAAGTGCTTGCTCCAGAATGTGCAGCACGGCCACTGAACACCCTCTTTTACACAGCAAGACTCTTGACGATGGCTGTGCATTGGTTTACATTCTGTTCTGTCTTGCCTTGGGTGGGCACTTTGAGTCATACCAACTGGATGACTTGAAGTCCTCCCAGGCCTTTAAAGTCATTTAACTGGGCAAACTCTGGGCCAGCCTGACCTAAAGCCACCTGGTGTGGGTGTGGGATGCGGGGAGGCCCAGAGGCTGGGTGGTCTGGGCAGGTGGCCAGTTTGTCCTCTGCCATGGGGCTCTCTGGAGAGAAAGCTGGGTGTTGCCAGGCCAGGGAAGCCTCACATAGAAGGAAGACCTCTCAAGAGCACCATGGCCATCAGCAGTCCCTTCCTGTGCTTCCCCTCTGTCCTTGCCTCCCGCCAGCTCCCGGCCACCCATGTCCCCCATCCTGAAATTGCACTGGGCTGCGTGTCCTGCCCGGGGCACCTCAGCTGGAGACTCAGCCACACAGAGCACACCCACCAGAGACTTGTGGGTACCAGGATGGGGCTGGTCACCAGGGCAACGGCGAGCTAGATTATGAGCTCTGTGTGGGGCCGCCATCCAGAGGGCCTGGGGCACACAGACCACCTGAAGAACATAGTGACCCTTCCTCACCTGTGTCCTCCGGAGAGCCCTGCAGGATTGTGATGACCCCAGGGAGCCATTCCTGCTCTTGCTTCTCCAGCCCAAAGTGAACCCTCTGCCCTTTTGCAGGCAAGCCACTCTTGGTGGCTTTTGTCCCCCTGGGGTCTTTGTCCTGCGTATCCCTTTCAGGGTCAGGACGGTCTGCTGCCTGGTCCATTGTAAGCTTTCGAGCTGACCTGCGGCCCCCAGCAAGTCACGGTGGCTGCCGCCTGGGTAAGCCTGAGTACGCTGGGTGAGAAGCTTGCAGGGACCTCCTTTCCTCTGCTCCCCTCACCACCCTTTCCTTCCCTCTCCAGAAGCTGCTCTGGGCTTCCTGCCATGCAGGTGACACTCCTATGATAAATTTTGACTTCCATCAGTTTGCCAAAGGCGGGAAGCTAGAGAAATTGGAGAATCTACTGAGGCCTCAGCTGAAGCTTCACTGGGAGGACTTTGGTGTGTTCACAAAGGGCGAGAATGTAAGTCCACGGTGAGTCTCGCCTCGTGCCCGTCTCCTGCTGGGTGAGGGGGTGGGGGCAGGGAGGCGCCGTCACGGGACACAAGCTCATCAGCAAGGGCTTCCTTCCCCTGCTGTGTAGCTACCCTTGTCGTCTCCTGGGTCATAAGCTCTGTGATGCTGGGAATCTCAGGTTCCAGCCTTCCCCTCTTCTCCTCAATCAGAGATGGCAAAGCATGGTTTTCTGGCCAAAGAACTGTGCTAATGATAAAGGGAGCCAAGCACAGTGGCTCATGCCTGTAATCTCAGCACTTTGGGAGGCCAAGGTGGGAGGGTCACTTGAGGCCAAGAGTTTGAGACCAGCCTGGGCAACATAGGCAAACCTCATCTCTACAAAAACAGAAAAAATTAGCCGGGCATGGTGATACATGCCTGTAGTTCCAGCTACTTGGGAGGCTGAGGCTGGAGGATTGCTTGAGCACAAGAGTTTGAGGCTACAGTGAGCTGGGATCATGCCACTGCCCTCCAGCTTGGGTGATAGAGTAAAATGCTGTTACCAAAAAAAAAAAAAGTGGCACTCACTGTGGCACATACTTGGGAGAGTGAGGGGCTCTGGGCTCTGTTATTAGTCATGGTGGGAGAGCAGGTATAAGCCCAGACTGCCAAGGAGACGGGTGAGGACTGCCTGCCAAGAGCCAAGGAGAGAAATGAGGTCCAGCTCTCTCAGGGCACAGATATGCAGATTCCATGTCTGTGAATTCACCTATTTGCTAAAGCTTATTTGTGACCCCAAAATCAATACTCATGGCACTTTTGTCAGACGCGTTCACAGACCCACGTGCAGAGCAGGAAAACTTGAGTCAACACACGTGAACCTTCCCGGCTGACTCAAGCAAGGCCAGCCTCTGCCTTTCTTGTTCCAGTGCCCATATTGTAAACAAGTATCTTTTTCCTGACTTCACGCCACGTTCTTTGCATTTTTTGCGGTCTTTGAGGGTGATTTCATGCTTTAAAATGGCCCCAACTATGCTGAGATGCTGTCTGTCACAACCAAGCACGAGAAGGCAGCAGTGGGCCTTATGGAGAAAATACATTAGGGTAACCTAGTTCAGGCATGAGTTAGGGTGCTTGTGGCCATGAGTTCAGTGTTCATGAATCAACAATATGTATTCAATAAGGTGTCTTTTTATAGAAACACACATGAGACAAGGTTATATATTGATCAGTTGATGAAATCATGGCCAGAGGCCCACAGGAACCTAACCCTGAATTTCCCCTAGGAGCCATGGTTCCGTATTGGTAATCAGCATCCATGCAACTGTATAGATCATAGCTGCTGTGCAGAACAGGAGCCAGCTGTGCTCATAAGGATCTGGGACATTATACACACAAACTGCCGAAAATGTATTCCTTGTCTGCCTGCCATTCCAGCAGTGCTGGGGAGCCATGGGGATGTGTACTGGGGTTTCTGGGGGCTGCTAGAGAAGAGATGGGTGGTCCTCTCTTGCAACATGTTTCCTTGGGAGTTGACACCAGACACAGGCCCTTGTGCTATGGCCATTGCTTGTTCGAACACAGTGCATGACTGTTGATGTTTCTCCCTCTCGTCCTAAGTTTTCAGAAAGGCACTTTGCGGATGAACTGTCTTGACTGCCTGGACCGAACCAACACCGTGCAATCCTTCATTGCACTTGAGGTCTGTCTCTGCCGTGTGGCCTGTGGAGCCAGCTGCCTTGTGTCCCAGGGCAGGCTGGGCTGACTGGCTTCAGCAGCACGAAGAGGGTGGCGTCACTGGGATGACTGACTTGTTAGCTAAGGGGACGGGAGACAGGGAGGTGCTCAGGCATCCAGCGAGTGGGTCCCAGGGTGGCCAGCTTGCCTGTGCCACCATCTCCCTTTTCCTGTGTTGGAGGTACTTTTTTCACACCCTTTTTGGATATGGGGCCCAAAGTCTCCTAGAGAAACAGTAGTTCTATGAAATGATATCTTGAATATACTCTTGGGCAAAGGCAGTATAAAACTGGCCAGATGTGGCGAGATTTGAAGCTGGGAGGGAGACCTGGGTCTTCATGGCCCTGGCTGCCTGCCCAACCTCTCCTGGCTTGGAGTGGGGCAGAGGGGGCCAGCACCACCTACTGTCCATACCTGTTTGCTGTCTAACCCCTGACAGTGGCTGAGGGGGGAGTGTAAGGGGGTCAAAGGAGAGGCTGGGTGGAACACAAGGATAAAGTTGGGGTGAGTTGAGGTGGGAAGCCACACATGGTCTTCGATAGCGCCGCATGGTCTGCAGGCTGCTGGATAAGGAACTTCTGGGATGGCGCCTGTCGGGGGTCTCGTGGGAGAAGGCTGTGGCGACTGTCTTTTATTTCTTGCCCAGGTCCTTCACCTGCAGCTCAAGAGCCTGGGGCTGAGTTCAAAACCCATCGTAGACCGCTTCCTGGAGTCCTTCAAAGCCATGTGGTCCCTGAATGGGCACAGCCTGAGCAAGGTGTTCACAGGCAGCAGGGCTCTGGAAGGGAAAGCCAAGGTAGGGCCAGGCCCAGGGAGCAGGGTGGAGGCCTCATGGGCCCCTCTCATGGGCTGGGGGTCTGAGCTCTTACAGGTGGGGAAGCTGAAGGATGGGGCCCGGTCCGTGTCTCGCACCATCCAGTCCAACTTCTTTGACGGGGTGAAGCAGGAAGCCATCAAGCTGCTGCTGGTCGGCGACGTCTACAACGAGGAGCCGACAGACAAGGGGCGGATGCTGCTGGACAACGCGGCCCTCCTGGGTAGGGGCTCCTGCCCGCTGGCGTGGGGGTGGGGGGTGGGGGATGCTCCAGCCCCACATTCCCGCTACCCTCATGTCATCCAGAGGGCAGGTGGCAGACACTCCCAGGGGCGTGGCTGGTGGGCCCGTGGCCTGACGGACGGACCTTCCAGCTGTCCCTATGCTGCCTGGAGCTGTGCCTCTGACTGGGAGCTCCCCCCCTCCCTTCTTGGCTCGAGCTATGTTTCCAAGCCTGGAGGAGGGAGAAGCCAGCAGGGCGCTGGGAGAGGTGGCAGACTGTTCTAGAAGCGTCAGCGTCTTTGAATGGTGACCCACTCCAGAAACTCTTTTTTACTGCCCGGGCTCTTGGGCCCCTTGACAGGGGACATTGGCCTGAAGAGCGTCCCAGGAGGTTGGCCCCTGCTTTCTGTCCTGGATCCTGAGGGCCCTGTAGAAGCAGGAAGAGGAGGACACTGTTGTCTCCCTGGATGGAGGCGCCTTCCAGCCTCAGCAGCAAGACTGTCGTGATTCCAGCAATATGTAGAGGCTCCTCGAGGAACTTTTTTTTTAGTTGGGGTCTCATTCTGTCACCCGGATGGAAACGCAGTAGCATGGTCATGGCTCACTCCAGCCTCAACCTGCAGGGCTCAAACAATCCTTCTACCTCAGCCTTCTGAATAACCAGGACTACAGACTAGATGTCACCACACCAGGCTAACTTTTTTTATTTTTTATTTTTTTGTAGAGACAAGTTCTTACTATGTTGCCCAGGCTGGTTATGAACTCCTGGGCTCAAGCAATCCTGCCTCAGCCTCCCGACATGCTGGGATTACAGGTGTGAGCCACTGCACCCCGCCTACTTTTTAAAGCCCTATGTCAGCCGGGTGCGGTGGCTCAAGCCTGTACTCCCAGCACCTTGGGAGGCCAAGGCGAGAGGATTGCCTAAGCCCAGGGGTTTGAGATCACCTGGGCAACTTGGCGAGACCTCATCTCTACAATAAATTTAAAAATCAGCTGAGTGTGGTAGCGACTTGGAAGGCTGAGGCGGAAAGATCGCCCAAGCCCAGTAGGCTGAGACTGCGGTGGCCATGTCACTCCAGCCTGGGTGACAGAGTGAGAGAGTGAGATTCCAACTCCAAAAAAAAAAAGCCCTAAGTGTGAGGTATAACAGATCATTTCAAGTTTTTGGTGTGAAGGTGGGAATACAGGATGGGTGTTTTGGTTGGTAAGACATGAATTATATGAATATACATATTTAGATGTGGTCGGTTGCAATGTCCCCTTTCTTAAATTCCCAACCCTTGTCCTGTGGGATCACGGAGTAGACCCTGAGGACCAGGCTTTTCCCTGTCATGTCTGTGAGATCCCTGGGACATGATGTCACATGGCCTTTGCGACTCCAGTTGGTATAAGAGTGTGGAGATGAATTTCCCATTCGCTGTCTTCAATACCTTTATTGCAGGGAAGCCTTGTGTTACTATGGTTTTAAACCTTTTTTTTCTTTTTTCTTTTTTTTTTTTGTTTTTTGTTTTTTGAGTCAGAGTCTCACTCTGTTGCCCGAGGTGGAGTGTAGAGGCACAATCACAGCTTCTGCAGCCTTGACTTCTGGGGCTCAGACAATCCTTCCACCTCAGCCTTCTGAGTAGCTGGGACTACAGACATATGCTACCACGCCCAGCTAATTTTTAAATTTTTTTTTGTAGACACAATGTCTTGCCAAGTTGCCCAGGCTGGCCTCAAATCCCTGACTCAGGCAATCCTTGCCTCAGCCTCCCAAAGTGCTGGGATAACAGGTGTGAGCCACCGTGCCCAGCCTTTTCCCATCTTCCTAAGAAGACTCTGGGGTCCATATCTAGAGACTCATGAATGGTCTCTCTCCCAAATTTTTGGAGGGTGCCTGGAGTCTGGACCCTCAGAAACACATGCCTTTTATGTTTCCCGACAGTGACTCCCAGGATCCTGAAATCAATGACAGAGCGGCAGTCCGAGTTCACGAATTTCCGCCGGATCCGCATTGCCATGGGGACCTGGAACGTGAACGGCGGCAAGCAGTTCCGGAGCAACCTGCTCAGGACAGCCGAGCTGACCGACTGGCTACTGGACTCGCCCCAGCTCTCCGGGGCTGCTGAGTCCCCAGGTGAGGGCGGCAACTCCGGGAAGACAAAACGCAAGTCTCCCTGACCCGACCATCTTGCCTTTAACGGCCTTGCCTGCCTTGTGGGGTTTCCCATTGGTCTTTCCCTCCGATGTTTAGAAGCACCGTGGTCTGACTTTCCAGTTGATGAGCTGCCCATTTGAGCCTTTCCTTTTCCAGATTTCTTTTTCTTTTCTTTTCTTTTCTTTTTTGACTTGGAGTCTTACTATTTGTTGCCCAGGCTGGAGTGCAGTGGCATGCTCATAGCCACCGCAGCTTCGACCTGCTGGGCTCTGGCAATCCTTCTGCTTCAGCCTTACAAATAGCCGGAACTACAGGTGCACACTACCACACCTGGCTAATTTTTTCACTTATTGTAGAGATGAGGTCTCGCCAAGTTGCCCAGGTTGGTCTCAAACCCCTGGGCTCAGGCAATCCACTCGCCTTGGCCTCCCAAAGTGCTGGGATTACAGGCTTGAACCACCGTCCCTGGGCCCTTTTCCAGATGTTTAGAAGCATTATCACATGGCGAATCTCTCTGTTCTTGAGAAGTTACAGTCTCAGGTTTTAATCACTAGAAGCTTTTTTGCTGGTTTTTTTTTTTTTGAGTTGGAGTCTCACTCTGTCACCCAGACTGGAGTGCAGTGGCATGCTCCCGGCCACCACAGCCTTGACCTGGTGGGCTCTGGCAATCCTTCCGCCTCAGCCTTCCAAGTAGCTGGAACTACAGGCGCGTACTACCATGCTCAGTTAATATTTTTGACTTATTGTAGAGATGAGGTCTCACCAAGTTGCCCAGGCGGTCTCGAACCTGTGGGCTCAGGCAATCCACTCATCTCAGCCTCCCAAAGCACAGGATTACAGACTGAGCCACTGAGCCCGGCTTTTTATTTCTTTCTTTTGAGTCAGAGTCTCACTCTGTCACGTAGGCTGGGGTATTGGGCTCAGGCGATACTTCCACTTCAGCATTCCTAGTAGCTGAAACTATAGGCATGCACCACCTTGCCTGGCTAATTTTTTTAAGTTATTATTTATTGTAGAGACGAGGTCTCACCATGTTGCCTAGGCTGGTCTTAAACCCGTGGGCTCAGGCAATCCTCTTGCCTCGGCCTCCCAAACTGCTGGGGTTTCAGGCATGAGCCACCACGATCTTTAGAAGCTTTTTGCCGCCAGGAGGAAAATGCGGCTTCTCGAGCCGTGGGCGTGTTGGCAGCTGGAGCCCGGCCTCACCTAAATGCTGCTGCTGACTCAGGACAGCCTGTCGGCCTCCCCCAGGCCGACTCTGTTCATCTGCTCTAAGTGGTCATGAAAGAATTTGTGTTTGTTTATTTACTTATTTTGTAATACATATAGACAGAGTCTTCTTCTGTCATCCAGGCTGGAGTGTAGCGATGTGATCATAGCTCATTGCAGCCTCAAACTCCTGGGTACAAGTGATCCTCCTGTGTCAGCCTCCTGAGTAGCTGGGACTGTAAGTGTGCACCACCATGCTCAGCTAATTTTTTAAAAAATGTTTTCTTTAGGGATGAGGTTAAAAAATGTTTTCTTTAGGGATGAGCCTAGGGATGCCTAGGCTGATCGTGAACTCCTGGTCTCAACTCCTGGTCTCCTGCCTCAGCCTCCCAAAGTGCTGGGATTACAGGTGTGACCCAGCATGCCTGGCCCTTGTGTGCTTTTTGAGAATAGAATAATTCCAAATTGGACACCTCACCTTTTGTCTTATATCATGCCATATACTATTGAATGGCCCCAGAACTTAGGATCTGAAGAAGAAATGACTTTTGGAGAATAAGTGAGTTTTGTTCAGTCAGCATTTACTCAAGGGCCTTGCTTTTTCCTGCTTCCTGGGGCTTAGAAAGAGACTCGAGGCACCGTTCTTTGCCTGTTGACAAGTGACCTGTGGCCTGACCGACACACAGTAGCCTGTGCTCAGGCAGTCCTCCACAGCTGCCCGGCAGTGCCCAGAGCTCGTCCCCTCCCCTGGCACACGCTGCCTTCTGCTCCCCTCCCACCCCTCCCCCACCTCAGAGGACAGGCAGCAGTCTACCGTTCAGAGTCACTGGGGTTCTCTGTGTCTGTGTGGCCTGTGTAGGCATTTGTGGGGCCCACTAGGGCAGGCCTGGAAGTGCTGGGAACATTCAGTACTGCCCTGGCCCAGGAGCGTCTCCCCCACTCCTGGTACTAAAGTGACTCCTTTTCCTTTTGCCTGCAGGGAAGAGTGGGTGGCTGGAGCAAGCTGGCTGTACTCTCGCCTATTGGGGTGGACGTCAGTGAGCTCACCAGCTCACTTCTATTGGGGTGGACGTCAGTGAGCTCACCAGCTCACTTCTATTGGGGTGGATGTCAGTGAGCTCACCAGCAGTCCCACTCTAAGCCCACCTGGTTTGGGAGAAGGAGGCGTTGTAGTTACTGTTGCCAACAGATCAAACAGACAGACAGGGACTGTTTTCTTTAAGGAAAAAAAAAATGGCCAGGCTCAGTGGTTCATGCCTGTAATCTCAGCCCTTTGGGAGACAGAGAGGAGAGGATTGCTTGATCCCAGGGTTCAAGACCAACCTGGGCAACTTAGTGAGACCTTGTCTCTACAGTAAATAATAATAATAATAATAATAGTATTAATAATAAAATTAGTCAGGTATGGTGGCACGCACCTGTAGTCTCAGCTACTCAGGAGGCTGAGACAGGAGGATCGCCTGAGCTTAGGAGGCCAAGGCTGCAGTGAGCCGTGATCCTGCCACTGCACTTAGTCTGGGTGACAGAATGAGACTGCCTTAAAAGAATAAAATAGGCCGGACTCGGTGGCTCAACCTGTAATCCCAGCACTTTGGGAGGCCGAGGCAAGTGGGTTGCCTGAGCCCAAGGGTTTGAGACCAGCCCAGCAACTTGGCAAGACCTTGTCTCTACAATAAATTAAAAATTAGCCAGGCATAGTAGCATGTGCCTGTAGTTCTGGCTACTTGGAAGGCCGAGATGGAAGGATTGCCGGGGCCCAGCAGATTGATGCTGGGGTGGCCAGGAGTGTGCCACTGCACTCCAGCCTGGGCAACGGAGTAAGACTCCAACTCCAAAAATAAAAAATAAAATAAAAAAGGCTTTCAATCAGGGAAGTTAGAGGTTCCAGTTGCCCAGAGTAGCCAACAGGGAGGAAATGGACAGCCTGCCTGTCCTTTTGCCGATGGAGGCTGCTTCCCCTCTACTGAGGCCTGGGCAGGCCTTACTTTCTGCACTTTCTGCAGCATGAGTGTGGCTGGGCATGAGGGCTCAGGTGCCCAGGGGTCAGAGGTCATGAATGGAGAGATTCTGTAAATGGCCGCAGGAATTATGGTAAACCCCAGACTCCGCTGTCTGAAGGGAGCAAAAGTGGACTCGCTGGGCTTCCCATCAAACGGGTGTTTCCAACCCAGGTTCTGTTGGAGCCACTCCCCAGCAGTGGTGACAGCCTCCTTGGGTTGGACGTTGGCAGTGGACAGTGAGGCTCAGAAAAGCAGCGGGAAACCCCATGGACTCCATCCTGCAGGACTTGGTGGTTCTGATTTCTCTCATCTCCTGTCTTTTCCCCCAGATGACAGCAGCCCAGCTGACATATTTGCCGTGGGCTTTGAAGAGATGGTGGAGTTGAGTGCGGGGAATATTGTCAATGCCAGGTAAGGAGCCAGGTGTGGAGCAGGGCGGGACTTCTTGAGTCAGGTGCCTGCCAGGGAGCAGGGCCTGGAGGCGCTTCTAGACCCTGCCTGCTTCTGAACCAGTCAACCTATGGCCCTGGCTGTGTGGGTGTCTCTGATTAGGCTCCTTTCCTGCACTCACCTGTAGGCACAGACCTGCTCTTCCTTCCCTGCTAATTAAGGAAGTAGAAGGAAGAACTGATGACTACTGTGTTTTCTCTGAGGTGATCTGGGAGGCTGTGGGTTCAGGCCAGTTCACACTACTACAGGGAGCTGGTGGGTGTGAACATGGGATGGGCGGGGAGGGCAGGGCGGCGAGAGCGGCTGGTTCACATCTCCTGGGGCAAGACGTTCCTCTCCTTCACACCACGACCAAGGAAAGAATCAAAACCACTGGATGAACATGTAATACAAAGTCAGCCAGACCTTCCCCACCCCCATACTGGCCCAGCTTTATTTCAAGGAAGTTTCTGAACAAGTAAATCAAACTGATTCTGCAGTGCCCACGAGAAGGCCCTGTGCTGGGATTCATGGGTCGAAGAGGGGGCTGCCACGATGTCTGAGACACAACCCAAAATACGCAGATCAGCCACTCAAGGAAGGAAGGCGTGACACTGACACTGGGGAGCAGGTGGTGTGACATCAGTTCCGTAAAAGAATAAGCTCAGGGCTGGAGCGTTGTTGCCAGTGCCTCCAACCACTGAAGACAGCGCCCTTCTCTCTTTTTCTCTGCCAGTACCACCAACAGGAAGATGTGGGGTGAGCAGCTTCAGAAAGCCATCTCACGCTCTCATAGGTACATTCTCTTGACTTCGGCACAGCTGGTGGGCGTCTGTCTTTATATCTTTGTACGTCCATACCATGTCCCGTTCATCAGGTAAGAACATTCAGTTTACAAACATCTGGGGCACAGGGGGCTGTTCGTCTTTGTGTCTTGTTCTATGACTTCTTCCTCCCCCAACCCCCTTCTGCAGGGATTGGGACCTGACATTATTCGAGATAAATGTAGCCAAACCCCCAAGGAAAAACCCGGCTGAATAGAATATTGTCTAACAGTTAAAAAGCCACAGTGGGAAACGTCTGACTTGGGAAGCTGAACTCTTAGGAAGAGTGTTGCCTGATCGTTGTCACCCAAGCTCATTCCTGGGCGAGAAAAGGGTTTCCTTGTGGGAATTTTCCAGACAGGAAACTTCTGAGCAAGGGCTGACTCACCCATCAGGAAATGCCAAGTCTTTTGTTTCTTCTAAAGAGAATTCTATGGAAAATGTGTGGGCCTCTACCACTGTCGTGCCATTGTTGTCTCTCCATGGTGACAGCGTTGCAAGTACCAGAAAGGGAAATCTTAGGAAATGTGTCTCCTTTGGGAAAGGGTGTGTGTGGGTAAGGGTGTCAGTGTGGGTTTTAAGGTGTCGGAGGAACTCATCTTCTGCCTCAGTTTTTTTTTGTTTTGTTTTGAGTCAAGGTCTCACTCTGTTGCCCAGACTGGAGTGCAGTCATGATCACAATCACGGCTCATGGCAGCCTCGACTTCCTGGACTGAGGCAATCCTTCTACCTCAGCCTCCCGAGTAGCCTGGACTACAGGCACGTGCCACCACACCCAGCTAATATTTCTATTTTTATTTTTGTAGAGACGAGGTTTCACTGTGTTGCCCAGGCTGGTCTCAAACTCCTGAGCTCGAGCAGTTGCTCTCCTCGACCTCCCAAAATGCTGGGATTGCAGGCATGAGCCACCATGCCTGGTCTTCCCTCAACTTTCCAGTAGCCACCTATTGCCACCCAGTCTTAGGGCATTCAAGTTCCCTCCAGTCTTTCATGGCTGATGCCTGGCACCAAGCTGGACTTCCTCCTGGGACAAGCAGGATTGTCCATGTGATTCGAGCACCACAGGTATACGTTGTGGCAGCACTGTGCTCTGAGTCCCGGCCCTCGCCTCTGACTTCCAGAAGATATTCCTGGCAGTGTCCCAGATTAGCAGGTCCAGGTTGGCAAGGATTAGAGAAAGACATGGTTAGGGTGAAGGTGAGAAAGGAACCCTTCAAGAAAGGCAGCAAAGCTGCGGAGCCCCACATTTCCGGCCCTGTGTCCTCGACTTCTCGCCCCAGTGGCCCTGAGTTTGTCCACCTTGGCGAGCTACCAGGCTCATTTTGTCTCCCTGGGCACAAGTACCCCAGTAGGCCTCAGCCTGTGGCACTGCCACAGAGACAATCTGCTTGTAGGTCATGGCTCTGTGGACCTGCCTATCACCTGTGTGTGTTGTGAGTTGGCGTTCTGACATGAGCAGGAGTCTGCATTGCACAGGGGGTCCATTAGAGACCACCCACCCGCCCAGCCTAATGGACTGCTGGTTTCCCAGTTTTGAAAATGGGTTGAGTGCCCAGATGGCTGCTCCTGTGGTTGGCATGACAGCTGCAGGGGGTGAGCTGGTGGGTGGTGACATCCGTGCTGCTCCTGCTGGCAGTGAGGACCAGGGGCGGACACAGGGGTAACAGGTCCTCAGTTCCATGGGTGCTCTTGTGAGCACAGGGCACTTCTGAGTCAGGGTGTGGACGAGGTGCTCAGAGCGACTGTTGGCAGCTGGGGGAGGTGGCCTCCAGACCATGGAGTCTATGGAGGTCTCCTCGGTCACCGTTTGGGGTGGCCACTACAGATGGGACTGAACAGACTCTGATCAGAGGATCTTGGCACTCTCAGAGTGGCCCGTCCCACCACTGCTGGCTCTTCTCTTGAGCAAAGCAGATCATGCATTTCCTTAGCTGCCACTGAGCACCAACAGCCTGTGCCCTTCTGTTCCAGGGATGTGGCGATCGACACGGTGAAGACGGGCATGGGGGGAAAGGCAGGGAACAAAGGCGCTGTGGGCATCCGCTTCCAGTTCCACAGCACCAGCTTCTGCTTCATATGCAGTCACCTGACAGCCGGGCAGTCCCAGGTGAAGGAGCGGAACGAGGACTACAGGGAGATCACCCAGAAGCTCTGCTTCCCCACGGTGCGTGGGTTCAGTCACCTCCCCGCTCCGCTCAGCCCCTCACGGGCTGCTGGTAGGAGTCAGGCACTGGGGCCCAACTGTGGGGAGGGGAGGTGGCTGTGTCACTCCACGAACATGGCAGGGTGTGCCCAGAGGGCTCCAGCCCTGAGCATTTGTCTCCTCCTGACTCCAGACCTTTCCTGAGTGTCGGCATGGATCTAGATTCTCGTATGTGCATTTTCCGATTTTCCAAGTGATGATTTGGGGAAAGAAAACCAGAGCGTCCGTGCTTTGGTCTGTCCAAGCGGTGAGAACATTTGAATCCTGGTAGTACAGGACCCCATTTTCTTGAGAGTCACAGTCATCACACACTTTTTTTTGTGGCTCAGATAAGAACACGCTTTTTCTCTAGGCACCATGGCTTACCGCTGTTATCCTAGCACTTTGCGAGGCCAAGTCATGAGGATTGTTTGAGCCCAGGGTTCAAAAGCAGCCTGGGCAGCATAGTGAGACCTTGTCTCCAAAAAAAAAATACCAAAAATTGAAAAATTAGCCGGGCTTGGTGGCATGTGCCTTTCGTCTCAACTTCTTGGGAGGCTGAGAGGGAAGGATCACCAAAGCCCAGGAGGTCAAGGCTTCATGCCACTGCACTCCAGCCTGGGTGACAGAGTGAGACCCCACTTCAACACACACACACACACACACACACACACACACACACACACACAACGCGCTTTAACTCAGTGAATTCATGACGAGGCAGCCTGGATCCCCCATCCTCAAGGTTGCCAATAACGCACATTATACTGCCCCCTTGTGGCTGCCTGGAGGTTTCCCCCTGAAGCCTGAGGACATTATTTTTTTTTTTATTTTTTGAGTTGGAGTCTCACTCTGTCGCCCAGGCTGGAGTGCAGTGGCAGGCTCACAGCCACCCCAGTGTTGACCTGCTGGGCTCAGGTGATCCTTCCGCCTCAGCTTTCCAAGTAACTGGAACCACAGGCATGCGCTACCATGCCTAGCATATATTTTTTTTAATTGTAGAGTCGAGGTCTCACCAAGTTGCCCAGGCTGGTCTTGAACCCCTGAGCTCAGGCAATCCTCTCACTTTGGCCTCCCAAAGTGCTGGGATTACAAGCTGAGCTACTGTGCCCGCCCAGGACTTTATTTTTTAGATATGTGTTCTCCTTCCTGTGCAGAGATGACGCCCTGCACACCTCTGGCCCTGAAGCACCCGGGCCCTCCTATTCCTTGAAGTGAGGGTAGACTCCAGCTGTTCTCTCCGGAGAATCTTCCAGTGTCTGAGAGGTGGGAGTTTGGAGTCATGGAGCTCTTCCCTGCGAGAACTCTTAAGAACCCTTAAAAGTGACATCCCATTTACTGGGCTGCATAAGCACACAAGGCAAAAATGCCTTAGTTTTCATTAATAAGTGTCATACTTCTTGTTGTAGTTTTTATTTTTTGAGGGCTGGGTGCGGTGGCTCATGCCTGTAATCCTAGAACTTTGGGAGTCCAAGGCGAGAAGATTGCATAAGCCCATGAGTTCAAGACCAACCTAGACAAATAGAGCCGTCTCTAACAACAACAAAAATTAAATGAACTGGACACAGTGGCCTATAGTCCTAGCTACTGGGGAGGCTGAGGCATAAAGATCACCTGAGCCCAAGGAGGTCGAGGCTATGGTGAGCCATGATTGTGCGACTACACTCTGGCCTGAGCAACGAGTGAGACTCTTGACTCAAAAACAAAACAAAACCAAACAAAACAATGCTATTTTGAAATAGTAAACTTGGGACACATTCCACATAATTAAAAGATTTATAATGTAGCTCTTTTTTTCACAAACAAATACTAAAGTTACCTATAAGTTAATATTCTTCATTGGTATTGTCTGATATGGTAGCCACTGGCCATAAGTGGCTCTTTAAATTTAAATTAAATAAAATTAAAAATTTCTTGTTTGCACTGGCGACATTGAAAGTGCCCAGTATCTGTGAGTGGCGTGGCGCTGCAGAAAGTTCAGTTGGACTAGACAGTCGTTGTGTTTGCTTAGGATCATTTGGATCTGCTGTCCAAGGCTATTGTCACAGGGTGGGAGTAGTGGGAATGCCAGATAGTTTAGGGGAACAGAAGCATTTCTGGAGCCAGGCAGAACTGAGCAGAAACCGCATCTCTGTCCGCGCTGGCTGAGTAACCTTCAGCACGCGATGTGAGTTCGGAACTTTTGTTTGCTTAATTTGAAAGAAAGCCAGTAGTCTGCTTCACAGGGGCTGCTGTGAGGACAGTGTGCGCCTGAACAGTTCCCAGCCCTTGCCGGCAGCCCACCCGTGGCTGCTGGTGTCCCTGTGTGACTCCTGGGAGAGAGAGAGAAAAAAAACGAGGACCCCAAGAGCTCTCCAGGCCCAAGCTGGGGCCTGGACTTCGAGCAACTGGGCATGACTAGGGGTGGCAGGAAGGAGAGAGAGGGTCCCAGGATGAGAACACCCACGACGTGTGGAGGTTGAAGAAGATGCCCGTGCTGAGCCTGCACACTGCTTTCCCAAAGCTTCACTCACATGGTGCTGAGTGCTTGGGTAGTGCCTAGGAGGACACACAGCCCAACCCTGGGGGTCAGGGTCCATGCAGGACACACTGGTGGTCTTGCTCCCCGAGTCAGCTCTCTCCAACCCACTCAGAAACACTATGGTTTAAAGTGAAAAAGTGAGCCACGTAAGATCACCTCAATAGGCTCCAGGGTAAGTGGAACTCAAGAAACTCTGGTAGAAAACTTTTATTTACTTTTTTATTTTTGAGTCAGGGTCTTGCTCTGTCGCCCCGGCTGGAGTGCAGTGGCCCCATCACAGCTCACTGCAACCGCAACCTCCTGGGCTCAGGCAGTCCTCCTTCCTCAGCCTCCCAAGTCGCTGGTACTATAGGTGCATACCATCACGCCCAGCCAATTTGGTTTTTTTTTTTGTAGAGACGAGATTTTGCTATGCTGCCCAGGCTGGTCTTGAACTCCTGGACTCAAGCAATCCTCCCGCCTTGGCCTCCCCAAGTGCTGGGATTACAAGCGTGAGCCACTGCACCCAGCCTAGAAACCTTTTTTTTTTTTTAAAAGAAACATTGTAAGAAAAATGCTCCTGCTTGTCCTCAACCCCAAGAGCTTGTCCCCTCTTCCCCTCTACCTTCCTTGCCAAGTGGGTTAGAATGACCGTGCTTTTCTTTACAACTTAGGGGAGAAATGTTTTTTCTCACGATTACGTGTTCTGGTGTGGCGATTTCAACTACCGCATTGATCTGACTTATGAAGAAGTCTTCTATTTTGTTAAACGCCAAGACTGGAAGAAACTTCTGGAATTTGATCAACTTCGACTACAGAAATCAAGTGGGAAAGTAAGTTGTGCTTGTAAAACAGTTTTCGGCAGCTGCTCCCATCGGCATGGCACGTGCAGGCGAGTGTACAGGAAATTCAGTCCCAGGAGTGGATCTGACAGTGTTTCTGATATTGTAGAAAGCTCATGGGCATGTGAGGTGGGGCAGGGGTGGCCATCACTCACACCCCGTCCCTCTTCCACCAGGCTTTGGCAAGCCGCGTGTAGGACCTGGGTGTCTCCCTGCAGAGAGGCCCCTGCCGTGGGAAAGCACACTGGATGTGTTTACACCGGCTGCAAAAGCCAGTAGCCGTCAGTGTCTCCCCTCCCAAGGCGTGCACTCCCAGGGCTGAGGGGGGTCTGCTGTCTCGTCCCCCTCCAGACAGGCTGAGCCCTCTGTTCCTGTGTCTCGCCCATGAGTCTGTAGCTGTGCTCAGTTCCAGTGGCCCTGATGTCAGTGTCTGGGCACATCACCGCATGGGGCTGTTGAATGTGGATTTACACGAGCCACACACACCAAGTTACCCACCTCCCCCTCCTCATGGGTGAGACCGTTTGGGGACTGTTTCATTTGAGGCTTCGTGAAGCACCAAGTGACACTTTGGCCTCTGCTCTAATGACTTTATTTTGGTGATAGCACTATTTCCTGTTGGTGAAAATGCTAATAGATTATAACAATATCTAACACACCAAAATGTACACACAATCCTCATAGTCACCCTGCAGATCGGGTATAATACCCATTTTATAGAGAAAGAAGACTGAGGGCAAGGTGAGCTGGCATCTCCCAAGGTCACATAGCACACATGGCTGGGATTCTATTTCCCCAACATGGCCTGTGTGCAGTTTTTTAGAAACACCTCAGGCCATGACACAAATAGCAAAGATTCAACAATAGGATCTGTCCTCAGTTCTTCAAGGTGACACCAGCCGGCTTCCACGTGTCCCAAATTTATCTCCTCCTCCAACTAGGACTGTTTGTTTATCCGCGTGCCTGTTGGCCTCCCAACAAGATGGCTGAGCTGAGGACCGTGCGTCTAAGGTCCATTGGCCTGGAGAGAAAGAAGCAGGTTAAATGTGTGCACACAGGGCAGACAAGGTCGCTCGCAGAGCACACGGTTTGGACATTCCTCCAGGTTTTCTGCCTCTTCCCGCCTCTACCCCTGTCGGGACGAGGATGGCTGAGGGGTGGCTGGATGAACAGGTGACCACAGAAACCACCCTCAGGGTAGCTTCTTTCTTCCTCTTGCCAGCAGTCTCATGCCCTGGCACGTTTCCCCAAGGGCCCAAGTGGGCGTCTGCTCCAAGCCAGTCCACAGCCACACAGAGAGCTCAGCTTTCACACTGTGCTTCTGCATACTCAGCTCGTTAACAAGTACTGATGGAGGTCTTGTCAGGTGTGGGCGGGGCCTTGCACCGAGTCTGGAACTGGACAAATGAGACACCTGACCCTGCCTCGAGCCATTCGGTGTCTCCAGGGGGACACTGGATAAATGGGACACTGGAAGGAGGGGAAGATGCAGGGTGGTGTGTCACACAGTGTCTGGATGCGTAAAGAATCACCACTTTCTTGGCAATGAAAAGGCACACATGGCCAGGTACAATAGCTCATGCCTGTAATCCCATCACTGTGGGAGGCTAAGGTGGGAGGATCACTTGAGCCCAGAGTTCAAGACCAACCTGGGAAAAATGGTACAAAAAAATCGAAAACATTAGCCAGGCATGGTGGCGCATGCCTATAGTCCCAGCTACTCAGGAGGCTGAGATGGAAGGATCACCTGAGTCCAGCAGGTCAAGGCTGCAGTGAACCGTGATTGTGCCACTGCACTCCAGGCTGGGCAACAGAGTAGGACTCCAATTCAAAAAAAGAAAAAAAAAAAGAAAAGAAAACCACACGTATGTCCAGTTTGAGACATATTTGCAAATGCAGAGTTGCTTCTGATACTTTTCAGGTATTGTTGCTTATTTTATTTTCCAGGAACAGGGCGCCCTGGGATGTGCCTTTTCACTTGTTTTTGTCTATAACATACACAATCTGGGAGACTGAAGGTGGTCTTATGACTTCTTTTTCTCCCAATAGATTTTTAAAGACTTTCATGAAGGAGCCATTAATTTTGGACCCACCTACAAGTATGACGTCGGCTCAGCTGCCTACGACACAAGCGACAAGTGCCGCACACCAGCCTGGACGGACAGGGTGCTGTGGTGGAGGAAGAAGCATGCTTTTGATAAAACAGGTGAGTGACACGTGCACGTCTGAGAGCTGGTGGGTGTGGGGGGGGCGGGGGGTATGGTAAACACTGCGGAGGAAAAACAACACATTTCTCTGACCACGCTCTGCTCTGTAAAGCACAATCATTTTGATAACCCACAGTGACACGGAAGTCACCCAGATGTTAACTCCTAAGCCTTGGAAGTTGGGCTTTGGGGAGGCTCCTCCTCCCTCTAATCCCACCCCTTATTCTGGGGGGAGGAAGGGAGGGAAGTGTGGGGATGTCTCCTGCCTCTACACGCACTCACTTAACTCACTCACGTCCTTTATCCAGCTCATTTTGTTCAGCCAAACTTATTTTTTTGTTGGAGTCTCACTCCGTCGCCCTGGGTGGAGTACCGTGGCATACTCACGGACACCCCAACATCGACTCGCTGGGCTCCAGTGATCCTTATGTCTCAGCCTTCCAAGTAGCTGGAACTACAGACACACGCTACTGTGCCCGGCTAATTTTTTATTTATTGCAGAGACGAGGTCTCACCAAGTTGGCTGGGCTGTTCTCAAACCCGTGGGCTTAGGCAATCCACTTGCCTCGGCCTCCCAAAGTACTGGGATGACAGACTGAGCCACCAAGCCCAGCCAGCCAAACTCTTACCTGCTTAGTAGCCCAACTCCAGGCCAGGCACAGTGGCTCACACCTGTAAACCCTGGGAGGGCATAGTGGGGGGATCACTTGAGACCAGGCGTTTGAAACCAACCTGGGCAACATAGTGTGATCCTGTCTACGAAAATTAAAAAATATTAGCCAGGTGTGGCGGTGCACACCTGTAATCCTACCTACTTGGGAGGCTGAAGGGGGAGGATCACTTGAGCCCAGCAATTCGAGGCTACAGTGAGCATTGATTGAGCAACAGATTGAGACCTTGTCTCTAAAACAAAAAAACTCACTTCCAAATTGAATATGATCAAGACATGATAAAAATAAGAGTTGAATTTTTTTAATCCATGAGTTGTCAAGTATGTTCTGAACGATTACTGATGCCCAGCTAGAAAGTGAGGCTTATTTAGAGTTAGAATACCAGCCAACTAGTTCAGAAACAACATTTGCACACTTCAGGAGAGATGTCTGCTGAGATTTCAAAGCCATCTGTAGGTAGAAAAGATAAATTTTCCTTCAGATGAGTTGGAGAACACCTGTGTGGCCCGGGGCACTGGGAGGCCGAGGCCTCTGTACAAATCACTGCAGAACTGGGAATCTCCTGGACCCTGGGACAGAAACCCAAGCAGCAGCAGGGTGTGTCCCAGGCCTGTAGGTCGTGGGCAGGGGGGACAGCAGGCGAGGTTCGAATCACGTATGGGCAGTGTTTTGAACCCTAGGCTCCACAGCAGCTGAGGCCTGGTTTCACCTTCAGGGGTAAAGCGGGTGAGTCTGGGGCACAGAGGGTCTGGTGGAGACTCTGTTGTGGAAATTTCGTGATTGTATTCTGGATGCTGATATGACTTTGTGTTGCATGTGGATTTCTTGCCTGGGCCCTGCGAGTAGCTGGAGAACTCAACCTTCTCGACAGCGATCTAGACGTCAACACCAAGGTCAGCCACGCCTGGTCTCCTGGTGCCCTCAGGTATTACGGCCGCGCGGAGCTACAAGCCTCTGATCACAGGTGAGGCCCTTGCTCCTTTGCTGGGAAAGTCCGCGTCACCTCCTCCCCGCAGGGAGCCCACAAGCTGCATATAAGGGTCTGTGGGTATGCTTAGGGAGCAAAGGATAACATCACAGATGTCTGTACCCGCCACCAAGAATTAATCAAGGCTAGCATTTTGTCATGGCTCCATATCATAAATAACAGTATTTATGCAATACACAACCTATTGTATTTTGTGGCTTTTCCATTTTCTCAAATGATGTCACATGCAGCTTGCTTTTGTTACTTAATATTCTTTTTTTTTTTCCCCCTTGAGTCAGGGTCTCACTCTGTCACCCAGGCTGGAGTACACAACTCGACCTCCTGGGTTCAGGCAATCCTTTCGTCCCAGCCTCCCTAGTATCTGTGGCTATAGGTACGCACCACCACACCCAGCTACTTTTCTGATTTTTGTTTGTTTGTTTGTAGAGATGAGGTCTCGCTATGTTGCCTAGGCTGGTCTCAAACTCCTGGGCTCAAACAATCCTCCTGCCTCAGCCTCCTAAAGTCCTGGGATTACAGGTGTGGATATGTTTAAACACACAGTAGAGGATGGCATTTGAGGGTGTGGATAAGGAAGGATTTGACGTTCCCAAGTCTGCTGCCAAACCAGCATGTTGGTTTCAACTTTTCTAAAGGAAGAAATTATGTAGATGCCTCTAAGTTCTTCAGATACATTTGCACATACATACCCCGAAGTAACTCTTGGGAAAGCTTTAGATTTATGATGTTAAGGTCTGTTAGCTCAATAAGTAAATCTTTTTTTTTTTTTTTTTTTTTTTTTTTGAGTCAGGATCTCACTTTGTCACCCAGGCTGAAGTGCAGTAGCAGAATCATAGCTTACCATGGCCTCTACCTCCTGGGTTCAGGTGATTCTCCCACCTCAGCCTCCCAAGTAGCTGGGACTATAGGCATGCACCACCATGCCTGGCTAATTTTTTAAATTTTGTGTAGAGACGGGGCTTACAATGTTGCCCAGGTTGGTCTCGAAATCATGGGCTCAAGCAAGCCTCTCACCTAGGCCTCCCAAAGTGCTGGGATTACAGGCATGAGCCACCATGCCCAGCCCTCAATGAGTATATTTAAAAAACCTTCATATAACCAGTATTTCTTGAGAGCCCTCATATGCCAGGCCCTGTTGCTGGCACTGGAGGTGAGCAGTGAACAAAACAGATGAGACCATGCTCTCATAGAATTTTCCAGAGAGGACAGACAGACAACAAACAAACATGTGAAAGAAAGCAGAGTGGTGGCAGGGGCCAGGCCGGGGCTGGGGCTGTTTTCCACCCACCGTCCAGGGCAGGCTCTTGGGCTGTGACTTCAGAGCAGGGCCCTCATGGGGGAGAGAGGGGCAGGTGGGATGTCCAAGGGAGAGCAGGCCAGGGGAGCGTGACAGCGAGGCCCAGGAAGGAGAATCGGGGCTGAGCGGGGGGCGGGGGGCGCACAGGGGTGGAGCAAATGAGAAACCCAGGCCCTGTGGGGCCCTGGAGGCCATCAAAGGCACACCAGCCTCTGCTCCGAGCCAAGTGTGGGCCATGGCAGTGAGAAGCAAGGGTCTGGGGAGATTCTGAGAGTGGGGCCGTCAGAGCTGGCTGATGGCTTAGCTCTGGGGTACGAGAGAAAGGAGCTGGGGCAATGCCAAGGACTTGGCCTGAACAAGAGAAGGATGGAGGAGCCTTTGCTTGACTGGGGGAGGCGGTGGCACTGCAGACTTGGGCGAGCATTACCTCTCTAACTGCGAAAGTAGTAGACCTCTAGGCCGGGCGTGGTGACTCATGCCTGTGATCTCAGCACTTTGGGAGGCTGAGGTGAGAGGATGGCTTGAGTCCAGGAGTTTGAGACCAGCCTGGACAAAATAGTGAGATATCATCTCTATAAAAATAAGAAAGTAGATCATCTTGTTTATGGATAATTAGCAGAAACTGTGTACAAACAAATCATCCACAGTGCCATCATCTGAGAATGTCTAGTGATGGATAGTCATGAATCTTTCCACTGTATTTTCCATGTACATTAGATTTTATGCCAAAATGTTAACCTGTGTGTATGTGTGCTCATGTGTACACATGCTTACAGATTAAGAATTAGGGGCCAGGTACAGTGGCTCTCATCTGTAATTCCAGCACTTTGGGAGGCCAAGGTGGGAGAATCATTTGAGACCAGGAGTTTGAGATCAGCCTGGGCAACATAGTGAAACCTCATTTCTACAAAAAATAAAAAAAATTAGCCGGCCGTGGTGGCACAGGTCTGTAGTCTCAGCTACTTGGGAGACTGAGGAGGGAGAATAGTCTGAACCCAGGAGTTCAAGGCCATGGTGAGCTGTGATCATGCCACTGCACTACAGCCTGGGTAACAGAGTGAAACCCTGGCTCATAAAAAAATAAAGAACAAAATAAGAATAAGGATTATGTTATGCAAACTGTTATATCATTTGCTTTCTTCTTACTACATTAATAGTTTAAATTAAACTTTTTCTTTTGAGGGCATTGTAGATTCACATGCAGTTTTTGTTTGTTTGTTTTGAGTCGGGGGTCTCACTCTGTTGCCTAGGCTGGAGAGCAGTGGCATAATCATAACAGTCACGGCTCACCACAGCCTTGATCTCCTGGGCTTAGGCGATCCTTCTGCCTCACCCTATGGAGTAGCTGGGACTACAGGCATGTGCTACCACGCCCAATGGATTTATTTTTTTTTTTTTAATTAAAGTCTCACTCCATCGCCCAGGCTGGAGTGCAGTGGCACACTCACTGCCACCCTAGTGTCGACCTGCTGGGCTCCAGCAATCCTTTCCGCCTCAACCTTCCAGGTAGCCAGAACTACAGGCAGGCGCTACCACACCCGGCTAATTTTTTTACTTATTGTAGAGACGAGGTATTTCCAAGTTGCCCAGGCTGGTCCTGAACCCTCGGGCTCAGGCAATCCACTCGCCTTGGCCTCCCAAAGTGCTTGGATGACAAGCTGAGCCACCGAGCCTGGCCTATTTTTAAACTTTTTTGTTGAGGCGAAGTCTTGCTTTGTGCCCAGGCTGGTCTCAAGCAATCCTGGGCTCAAGCAATCCTCCCACTTCAGCCTCCCAAAGTGCTAAGATTACAGGTATGAGCCACTGTGCCCAGCCAGATTCACACGCAATCATAAGGAATAATTTGGAGAGTTCCTGTGTATCTTTGTCCAGTTCCCCCCGTGCTGACATCTTACACGTCTCTATTGTGGCTTCACAGCCAGGACACTGCCGTTGACACAGTTGGGATCCAGAACGTTCCATCCCCGAAAGGGTTCCTTGTTGCCCTGCTATAGCACTTGTTTCGCCGCTCCCATTCTCTCCCTAGCCCCATCCACTGCCATCTTGCTCCTTTCTATAATTTTGTCATTTCAAGAGTGTTTATATAGATTTATGTCTATGAAAATGCTTATTTTTTTATTTTTAATTTTAAGGATGTGGGGTACAGTTCAAGGTTAAGTATACAAATGTTCGTTATGCAGGCACCCTTGTTGATGAGGTGTGCGCCCCCTCCCCCGGCAGAATCCCACTACTGCCGATCCCCCCTCCCCCCGCGATTTCCCACTACTGCCAATCCTTTTCTTATAGTATTGTCACAATTGTTCAAGGTCCACTTACGAGTGAGAACATACTCAGTTCTTTGTTTCTGTGATAGATTACTCACATTACTCATAATTCTGGCCTTTAGGAAGCATTTGCTTCTCTTCTGTTTTCTGAAAGAGTTTTGAATTGGTATTGTTTCTCACTAAATGTTTCATAGAATTCTCTCATGAAGCCACCTGGGCCTGGAGTATTCTTTATGGAAAATTTTTCACTGTGAGTTCAACTTGTCTTCAAGTAATTTGTCTATTTCATTAAATTGCAAAATATATTACCATACAATTATGTATAATATTTTCTATACTTTAAATGCCCTTAAGATCTATAGGGCTATCTTCCTGTATCATTGTTGTTATTATTACCTAGCTGTTTCTGTATTTTTCTTTTCCTGATCATTCTGGCAAGAGATTTATCAAATATATTGGTCTTTTCAAATAATGACCTTTGGTTTTACTAATCTGATTGTAATTCTGTTTTCTATTTCTTTAGTTTTTGCATTTTAAAAATTATTCTCCTACACATTAACACATTTAGCAGTGTCGTGTTTTCTTGGTTAATGGACCCCCTCATATTTGAAATGACCCACTTTATCTCTGGTAATATTTTATGCTTTTATGCTCTCAAACCTTTTTGTTTTGTTTTCATTTACTTTTCCATATTTCTCTTGAATAGTGTTAGTGTGGTATAGTTTTCCCATTCTCTTATATTTATCCCAAGTTCATATATTACAGCGAGTTTCCTGTAGACTTAACTTTTCCAGGAGATCTAGACACTTGGGCCTCCTTGACTTTGTCTTTTGGAATAAGAAGACAGCAAGGCTCTATTGAGTTCCCACTCAGTATGCTCTAGCTTGAAGCTCTCTCCAGGCAATGAGCTGTCCTTATCATAGGGCTCTGTCTTTTCCCCTTACTGATGAATCACTGTCTTATACTTCCAGGTTACCAATGCCTAAAAACTATTTTTTCATATATTTTTCTGACTTTTCAATTGTCAAAATGGGGAAGCTAAATCTGTTTTCTGCTGCTTTATTTATTATCATTTTTTTTCTTTTTTGAGTTGGAGTCTCACTCTGTCGCCCAGACTAGAGTGCAGTGGCTGCTCCCGGCCACCGCAGCCTCGACCTGCTGGGCTCTGGTGATCCTTCCCACCTCGGCCTTCCAAGTAGCTGGAACTACAGGCGCGCGCTATAATGCCCGGCTAATTTTTTGATTTATTGTAGAGATGAGGTCTCACCAAGTTGCCCGGGCGGGTCTCGAGCCCGCAGGCTCAGGCAATCCACTCACTTCAGCCTCCCAAAGTGCAGGATTACATGCTGAACCACCGAGCCCAGCTTCTGCTACTTTATATCTACATGAGAAAAATAAAATTTATTGTTACATTTTTCCCTCGATCAGTTGATACACACTTAGACTGTCTACTTTTTGGTTATTGCAAATAAAATTGCTATAAATATTGAAGATTTCTAATAATTTTTTTAAAAATTTGAATTCCAGGAGTGGAGTGCTATATTGTATGTCAAATATATGCTTACTTTTATAAGAAACTACAATACTGTTTTCAGTATAGCTATACCCTTTGTATTCCAGAAAGCAATATCTTAAACTTCCAGTTTTCCAATTCTCTTTAATATCTGGTATAGTCATTACTTTAATTGTGTTCCTTCTAATGAGTGTGTAATTGTACCTGTGTAAAAGGTTTTTCAGTCATCTTTTTTCTAGATTTTAAAAAAAACTCAGCCGGGCACAGTGTCTCCCAGTACTTTGGGAGGCTGAGGCAGGAGGATCGCATGAGGCCAGGAGTTCAAGATCAGCCTAGGCAACATAGTGAGACTTCATCTCTACAAACAGAATTTTTAAAAATTAGCCAGGTGTGGAGGCATGCACCAATCGTCCCAGCTACTCGGGAGGCTGAGACCAGCGGGATCACTTGAGGCTAGGAACTCAGGACCTAGGCAACATAGTGAGACCTCATCTCTACAATTTTTTTTTTTAATTAGCTGGCATAGTGGCATGCATCTGTAGTCCCAGCTACTTGGGGGGCTGAGGCAGGAAGATCCCTGAGCCCGGGAGTTCGAGGTTGCAGTGAGCCATGATCAATACCACTGTACTCCATCCTGGGCCCTATCTCTAAAAAAAAAATTAACAATAGTAATAAAAATGGGGGAGGATGCTGTTGATACCATCACCCATCATCTCTTTTAATTTATGCAGTATTATCTCATTTCAGAAACTGCCCCATATTGCATATTATTTATATTACTCTTTGTTCCCACTTAGGGCTGTATTTTAAATGCCTTCGATAAGTTATGGAATCTTCATCTAGAGGGTTTCCTAAAGTTTTGTAAAACAGAGTAATATCCATCCCTATACCAAAATCATACGGATGGCATTTTCTTCTGTGTGTCAAGTAGATTTCTACCGCATTATTCTTACTGCTTGCATGACATACTGTATGGGTATATCATCACTGTTTCCCCACTATGGGCCAGTTAGAGTGTTTCATCAACAATTCTGTAAATGATCAACCTTGTGTATAAATCTTTGTCTGAATCTCTGGTCATTTCCTTAGAATAAAGTCCTAGAGGTGAGATTACTAGATAACAAGATGAACATGGTCAAGTGTGGTGGCTTACGCCTGTAATCCCAGCACTTTGGGAGGCCAAAGCAGGCGGATTACTTGAGCCCAGGAATTTGAGACCAGCCTGGGCCACACAGGGAGACTTTGTCTCTACAGTAAATCAAAAACATTAGCTGGGTATGGTGGTACACACCTGTAGTAACGGTTACTCAGAAGGCTGAGGTGGAAGGATCGCCTGAGTCCAGTAGGTTGAGCCTGCAGTGAGCTGTGAACCTGCCACTACACTCCAGCCTGGGCCACAGAGTAAGATCCCAACTCAAAGAGAGAGAGAGAGAGAGAGGAACATTCTTGAAACTCTTAGTGACAAGTGCCAAGTAGCCATCTGAAAGCTTAAACCCCTAGCAGAAAGACTGCCTACCTTTCCACATCCCTGACAGTACTAAGGATTACTATGTAAAAATTTTTGCTGATGGATGGTTATTTTCTGTGTACTGGGTCATATCTTTAGGGCGCTGCAGTACTTTTTTTTTCCCCTCAAATCATCCTTAGATAAAAATGCCAAAGTAATACTAAGATTGGGGAAAAGATAAAAGACCATGAAGCAGGCTAGGCATGGTGGCTCACGCCTGTAATCCCAGCACTTTGGGAGGCCCAAGCAGGAAAATCGCTTGAGCCCAAGAGTTCAAGACCAGCCTGGGCAAAAAGGGAGACCTCGTCTCTACAAAAAATCAGAAATTAGCGAGGCATGGTGGTGTGTTCCTATAGTTACAGTTACTTAGGTGGCTGAGGAAGAAGGACTGCCTGAGCCCAGGAGGTCGAGGCTGTGCACTGAGCTGTGATCGTGCCACTGCAGTCCAGCCTGGGTGTCTGAGTAAGACCCTGACTCAAAAAAAAAAAAAAAAGACTTTAAAATCCTAGGACCAGGCAGCTAACCAGCAGATTCTCCTGCTGGTGGCCACATTGGAAGATTGTTGTTGACTATTTACAGCAGAGCCCTGGGGGAGGGGGCGGAGGTTACAGATTGGAGGCTGGAGATGTCAGAGGCAAGTTAACCGTATCCCTCTTCCCTTTCTGTCCAACACAGACCTGTGTTGGCGATCGTGGAGGTGGAAGTACAAGAAGTTGATGTGGGTGCCCGGGACAGGGTCTTCCAGGAAGTGTCCTCCTTCCAGGGTCCCCTGGATGCCACCGTTGTAGTGAACCTCCAGTCACCAACCCTGGAAGAGAAAAATGAGTTTCCCGAGGACCTGCGAACCGAGCTTATGCAGACCTTGGGGAACTATGGGACAATCGTTCTTGTCAGGTGACTACTGCCCCGGCGATATGGGTGCCGGGAGGCGACAGCAGGGAACCGAGAGCGCTGCCGGGTTGTTCTCGGCACTGACTTGGCATATCTTGCTCATTCCAGGATCAACCAAGGGCAGATGCTGGTGACGTTCGCAGACAGTCACTCTGCTCTCAGCGTTCTGGATGTGGACGGTATGAAGGTATGTCTTCTCCTGGCCCGTACCCAACCTATGTCTTTGTGTGTAGACACCATGAGGTGGGGAATTGGGATTCTTCATCCTGGTTGTGGGTGTCTCATGCTTGGCCCTGGCTATGTGCAGAATGGGGAGAAAGCAAGTGACTTGGTCTGTCTCCGCTCACACCTCCATGCGGGAGACTGTTCCAGTCATTCTCCTTAGAGTATGCATTTTGGAATATGCAGCTCTAGGTAGTTTCCATTTTGATCATATCCTGGTTTTAAATTTACACAAAGACTGGATGCAGTGGCTCACATCTGTAATCCCAGTACTCTAGGAAGCTGAGGCGAAAGGATTGCTTGAGCCCAGGAGTTCCAGACCAGTCTAGGCAACATAGCGAGACCTTGTCGCTACAAAAAAATACAAAAATTAGCCAGGCATAGTGGTACGTGCCTGTGGTCCCAGCTACTCAGGAGGCTGATGTAGAAGGATCACCTGAGCCCAGCAGGTTGAGGCTTGGTGAACCACGATCATACCACTGAACTCCAGCCTAGGTGGCAGAGCAAGACCCCTCCTCAAAAAAGAAAAAAAGGTTGCACCGAATAGAAAACTTCTGGAGATAATAGTTCAGTTGTACTTAGACCGGATGCCTGAGGACTCTGCTGAGCCTGCCTGAGGTCCAGACCTTGAGTTTTTCTTGGCCAAACGTGGAGACAGGCCTTACTTCCGGTGCTCTTTGAGTGAGAGTGCCATATGATCAAAGGGAGATGTCATACTGTTTTTTTCTCTGATGGCCACTCTGCTGCCACAGGTGAAAGGCAGGGCAGTGAAGATCCGACCCAAGACCAAGGACTGGCTGAAAGGTTTGCGCGAGGAGATCATTCGTAAGCGGGACAGCATGGCCCCCGTGTCGCCTACTGCCAATTCCTGTTTGCTGGAGGAAAATTTTGACTTCACAAGTTTGGACTATGAGTCGGAAGGTTCGTGGCCCTGCAGGGAGGGGCGGGCACGCAGTTCTGCCACAACAGGTATGAGATGTCCAAGGTCCCTTCTGAAGGCCTGCCCTGCGAGGGTTGGAGAGGACCCCTCCCAGGGTGAGCATTCACGTGTGTGGATGGCCGTGCTATGGTGAAGAGGCCGCACAGGGGTTCTGAGATGTCAGGGCTGTGGGTGTGAGTGGAGCTGGGGTACTGTCCCCACTGACACGAGGGGCCCTGGGCTGCCGGAGGAGAGTGCAGGTGTCCTGACGAGAGCCAGAAGAGTCCCCCTGGGAGAGCTGTGCCTCTCACCCTCATCCACCTGCTTCCCGTTTAGGGAAAAAAATGCAGCTCATGGCCACGTTCATTGGATTTTTATATAAACACACTCAGGCTGAAGCAAATCGGGCTGGTTTTCAATGTGAAGGCAAGATATAACAACTGTTCTTGGAGTTATTTCTAAACAGAACTTGTCTCTATTCCTAACGAGAATTACAAAAAAAAAGAGAATAAGAGAATCGCTTTATTTTGTAAATGGAAATACTGCGACTAAAAACAGAATGCTATAAGAATGGTGTCATTTGTTTCTAAAGACTAGAGCAATGAGGAAATAATAATAAGAGCGAGATAATTCTTGGTAAACTTTGGGCGTGAGGTTAGGACTGACATCCACAAGTTATCTCCAGGTAAACAACTATTCTCGGGGCAAATGGGAAAAGGGTTTATTGGGGTTCTTTTCCTCTTCCCAGGGGATATTCTTGAAGAAGACGAAGACTACTTGGCAGAGGAGCTCGGTCAACCCACGGGATCCGACAACGAACTTGGTGGGGATGACCTTGCTGATGCCCCCAGCTCCACAGCCGTGGCACCTCCCAGCAAGTCACCTGCACTCCCCAAGAAGAAGCAGCATCCAACCTACAAAGGTAGCCTGCCCCTCCTTCTCTCCACAGCCTCCGGCCTGGCGTGGACATGGGACGGGCTGTTGTCTCTTACTCTCAGCAATTGGGTGCTACATGGGGTCCCCTGCAGGGGTCCCAGGAGAGGCTCACGCAAGGGAGGCTCGTGAGTGGCAGGAGCCAAGCCCGGGAGGCATCCAGCTACCACACATGGGCTCCCTCTAGTTACTTTTGTTTTTCGACTACTTGTGCCCTCATAAGGCACCATATTCAAGATCATTTCTGTTTCCTCTGTGTGCTCAGATGGCCACAATTCTGAACTGGTTTTACATCGGCAATTGTTTTCCTCCACAACTCTTCTGACTCAATCTGACAAGGGACCTATTCAGTGTCTGCATCCTGAGTTGTTGGTGCATTGTCCCGTTCATATAATATCATACTGTTACACAGTCATTTTATACAGTCGTATCATCATAGCATTTTAGACTTAAGTAAAGAGGGCCTGAAAGGTCACATGGGTTGAGTGGTAGATTACATGGTATCATAACTCTTTTGAGAAGTTCTAAAACCCACTAGAGTTACATGGCTGGCAAGTAGACGAGTTCATATTTCAGCCTCAGCTTCGCTGACACTGCTCCAACTGTCAGTCATTGTGTCCCCTGTTGGGGGTGGCGCAAACCAGTAGGTGCATGAGTTTAACCATGCATCGGGACCCTTGAGCTGGGGCTGAGAACAGGGCTGAAAGTGAGGTGAGGTGCTTCCCAGGGAGGGCATGCGTTAATACAGGCCCCCCAACTATAGGCCAGCCCCAGATTGATCAAGGGCTTGCTCACATGCACCATCAGGAGCTTTTAAATGTACAGATGCTGAGCTCCACCACAGAGATGTGGATTTTGGCGGGTGGGGTGAGCCTCTGGAAGGCTGGCAGTTCATGAAGCCTCCAGCTGGTGTGAACACACAGCCAGGTTGGAGACTGCTTTTCAACACTGAAGCAGCAGCCGTGATCAGGGCGTCACAGGGGTTCTGTGTGTGGCTCGTGCAGGGGCTCCTGCCCCAGAGTTGAAGTACCTGGAGGAACGGGTTCTTCTGAGAAGAGGCGGCCCCTTTCTCGTGGGTGGCTGTCATCCAGACAGCCTCTGGAGCCAGGAGGTGTGAGCGCAAGTGCTCCTCTGCATGAAGAAGTTACTAGAGCCCACAGGATATGTGGGTGGCCTTGCCACCCAATGGGCGTCAAGAGGGCATCTCCACGCTGCCATGGGGTGTCCAGTCATTCACATGAGAAGGAGAAATCCTGCTTCACCCCAGTTCCAGTCTCAGGGATCCATGGGGCAGAGCTGTTGGACTTGAGGGATGGGGTGTCAGAGGCCAGATGAAATGCAGGGCTGTGTTGGGGTGTGGGAGAAGCCCAGGACTGTCCTGAGTTTACATGTAATAAAACAGAAGTAGCCAGGCTCGGTGGCTCAGCCTGTAATCCCGCGCCTTGGGAGGCTGAGGTGTGTGGATTGCCTGAGCCCGCGGGTTCGAGACCTGCCTGGGCAGCGAGACCTCATCTCTACAATAAATCAAAAATTAGCTGGGCATGGTTGCGCGCGCCTGTAGTTCCAGCTACTTGGAAGGCTGAGGCGGAAGGATCGTCAGAGCCCAGCAGGTCGAGGCTGGGGAGGCCGGGAGTGGCCACTGCACTCCAGTCTGGGTGACAGAGTGAGACTCCAACTCAAAAAAAATAAAAATAAAACAGAAGCAGTTCCTACTCAGACCCCTCTTGGCCCTCTGAGAAGTGGCGTGCAGGGCAAGTCAAGCTGGCACACTCAGGTGTGTGGCCAGCAGTGGGATCTGACCAGTGAGCAGGAGCTCCCAGGAGCTGGCCCCTGGATGCCACACTGCCCTACTGCCAGAAGTAGAATCCCATCACTTGGGGAGGCTGAGACAGGATTGCCTGAGACCAGGAGTCCAAGACCAGCCTGGCCAACATAGCAAGACCCTACCTCTACAAAAAATGTTGTTTAAAAATTAGCTGGGTATTGTGGCACACACCCAGAGTCCCAGCTACTTGGGAGGCTGAGGCAGGAGGATCGCCTGAACCCAGGATGCTGCAGTGAGTTATAATCATGCCACTGAAATCCAGCCTGGGCCACAGAGAGAGACCTTGTGTATTAAAGCAAAAACAAAAAAACCATGTCGTCCCCATGGTTGGGTGGCTCTTTGGGGGCTCTGGTTTTCAACTGTCTCCTCTCCTCTGTGTGGAGTCTTGCTGATTAGGAAACATGCCTATACTTTCACATATTTCAGTGTCTCAAGTCTGAAAAATAAACCTTGTCCGCAGTTCACTGAAAGTTCCAAGCAGGCATTGGGTGCCCTCTCCCTGCCCCTCACCCAGAGAAAGGGGTGCCCATTTCTGGACAGAACTATCAGCACCCTGCGACAGGCCTGCCCGCTCTGGGCACCCTCCTGTGCACAGGCCCAAGTCGGACACACTTGCCTGGGGACAAGACCATCTCACTTACACCTGCCATGTCCTCCAGATGACGCTGACCTGGTGGAGTTAAAGCAGGAGCTGGAAGCAGTTGGGGACTTCCGCCACCGATCTCCGAGCAGGTCTCTCTCGGTTCCCAATAGGCCTCGGCCACCTCACCCGCCGCAGAGACCCCCCCCTCCAAGTAAGCCTTTGCTCGCCCCTGGCGCCCCTGATGCCTGCTGGGAATTCCCGCTGTCTCCTACTGCTGAACCTGGCTCAAGTCCTCTTCTCCCCAGCCTTTGGGTCCCCACGATACTTTGCTCCATCTTCCCTTGGGCTTTTTTCTTAAATCCAGGATAGGCTTAATGTCACAGATACTAGTGTTTCTCCTGGCAAACTAAACAACTCCTTTATGAAGCTGTTCTTGCTTTTGCTCCAAGCTGCTTTCCCTGGGAAACCTGGGAGAATTCAGGGCAGCCATGGGAGGGGCTCGTCCAGCTTTTCAGAGTCAGGAGCTCTCTCTGTGACTGCTGTCCAGCCCTAAGTCTGCATCTTAGGAATCTGGTAAAACCAGGTCCCCAACCTGTAGGTGACCAGATCACCCCTCTGTGATCTGAGACCTCGTGACCTCGGAATCAGAGCAAGCCCTCCTTAGCCAGGGTCCCATAGATAGTGGTTTTCTTCTGGCTCCTCAAACAATGTCCTACCTATCCAACTTTCCTTAATAATTCCTTAGTAAAGAAGAAGGAAATGTTCAATGCACCTGACTACCTACAGATAATAGTTTTTTGTTGTTGTTGTTGTTGTTTGAGTCAGAGTCTCATTCCGTCGCCCAGGCTGGAATGTAGTGGCATACTCACAGCCACCACAGCCTTGACCTGCTGGGCTCAGGTTATCCTTCCGCCTTAGCCTTCCAAGTAGCTGGAACCACAGGCAATGTGCCACCATGCCTGGCTGATTTTTAAAAAAATTTATTGTAGAAACAAGGTTTTGCCATGTTGTTCAGCCTGGTCTCAAACCCCTGAGCCCAAGGTAATCCTCTCACCTCCATCTCCCAAAGTGCTGGGATTATAGGTGTGAGACCAGCTAGAGAATAGGTTTTAACCAAAAGACTGCCAGCCTTTTTCAGTTACATATATCCACAGCAGCACACAATTTATTTTTATTTCAAAATTGATATCCATTGTTTGGTCAGTTATCTCTCATTTAATGTGTCATATTTTCTGTGTCATTAAATAGTCTAACACTGCTGTAAATAACCATTACTGCTAATGGCTGCAAGTATAGTTTGACATAGTTTATTCCCCTGCTTTTGGAGTTTTTTTTTTTAAGATCCCCCCCCACAAAACATTTTTAAAATTTGGTTTTAATAATAATAACAATTTAAACCATTTAAAAATCAGTTGGTTTTTTCCACTGCCATTTTAGTGTATAAAATTTAAAATACAAGCCAGGCTTGGTGGCTCAGCCTATAATCCCACACCTTTGGGAGGCTGAGGTGAGTGGATTGCTGAGCCCGTGGGTTCGAGACCCGCCTGGGCAACTTGGCGAGACCTCATCTCTACAATAAGTCAAAAATTAGCCGGGCATGGTAGCACGCGTCTATAGTTCCAGCTACTTGGAAGGCTGAGGCAGGAGGATCGCCGGAGCCCAGCAGGTCGAGGCTGCGGTGGCCGGGAGTGGCCACTGCACTCCAGTCTGGGCGACAGAGTGAGACTCCAACTCAAAAAAAAAAAGAAAAAAAAGAAAAAAAATTTAAAATATAGTCATCAACATCATCAGTTGGTTTTTATATCAGATCTGAACCCCCCTAGGATATTAGATTAAAATTTGCATTCAAGGATGGGTGCAGTGGCTCACGCTTGTAATCCCAGCACTTTGGGAGACTGAGGCAGAAGGATTGCATGAGCTCAGGAGTTGGGGACCAGCCTAGGCAACATGGTGAGACTTCATAAAAAAAATTTTTTAAATTAGCTGGGCATGGTGGCATGTGCCTGTAGTCTCAGCTACTTGGGAGGCTCAGGCAGAAGGATTGCCTGAACCCGGGAGGCTGAGGTTGCAGCAAACCTTGGGCATGCCACTAAAATCCAACCTGGGCAACAGAGACCTCAACTCTTTAAAAAAAAAAATGCATTCAAATAATACTCCTCCAGCAAATCTACATCACTAGGCACCAGCTGTCAGGGACTCAAGAGCTACTCCTGGTGCATCTGGGAAGGCCCTGCCTGGGGCGCTCCAGCCGCCTTTCAAGGCCTCAGCCCTG
Source organism: Carlito syrichta (assembly GCF_000164805.1). Classification (NCBI taxonomy): domain Eukaryota; kingdom Metazoa; phylum Chordata; class Mammalia; order Primates; family Tarsiidae; genus Carlito; species Carlito syrichta. Next base: position 228,219 of record NW_007259259.1, read on the forward strand.
CCATGTCTACGGTCTGCCGGCTTTCGCAGCCGGCTGGGGATCTGGGATTTCCCTGAGATTGAGACTCTGCCCTCATTGGTTTTTACAGCTGGTTTAATGGTGAAGAAGTCGGCTTCAGATGCGTCCATCTCCTCCGGCACCCATGGGCAGTATTCAATTCTGCAGACAGCAAAACTTCTGCCAGGAGCGCCTCAGCAACCGGTGAGTATCTTCAGCTCAGAGTAGAACAGGCCAGCATTTCAGACCCCAGAGACTGTCCCAGGACCATGCAGGTTCTCTTTTCAGTGAATTTATGGATTTCTCTTCAACCGTCTGTTTGTCCATCGCCTCATCCCCAAGCCCCGTAACTCTCTGTAGCAGGTCCTTTATAGAGCTTGTAAACTGTTGTACAGAGTGTTCTAGAGAAGATCACCTTTGATGAAAGATCCCACGTGTCCCTGCCAGGCAGGCTTGCTGTTTTCCAGACTCATCTGCTTCTCTCCCTTCCAATTCTTGCCTTTGTCCTTGGTGTAACAAGCACTGGTTGGTGGAAAGGAAAATAGGAGACATTCAGGTCTTGAGAAAATGATGACCATCTGGAGTCAATTTAGTGGAGAGAAGAGACTAAAAAAGACACAAATAGTGAAATTAACAGTCAAACAGGATTGTGGAGGTGCAGGGTTCCAGAAGGTTCCATGAGCTGCTGGAGAAGAGTGTGGGTGAAGGGCAATGGGGTGGGTGGGAGGGAGGTTAAGTTGGGGTGCTGTTCTCCAGGTGGGAGAGTAGGGCCCAGCCAGGTCACACTGTCCCGGCAGGTGGAGAGGGTTAGTTAGATGCCAGTGGTTTATAATAATGAAGGTGGGTCATCAAGAATGGCCCAGACGCTGGGGGAAGAGATAGAAAAAGCACTTTTAAGGAGATGCATATCTGGAAGGAGTTTTTGTTTTGTTTTGTTTTTTGAGTTGGAGTCTCACTCCATTGCCCAGGCTAGAGTGCAGTGGCACGCTCATGGCCACCCCAGCGTCGACCTTCTGGGATCCAGCGATCCTTCTGTCTCAGCCTTCCGAGTAGCCCGAAACTACAGACACGTGCTACCATGCCCGGCTATTTTTTATTTTATTGTAGAGACAAAGTTTCACCAAGTTGCCCAGGCTGTCTTGAACCCGCAGGCTCAGGCAATCCTCTCACCTGAGCCTCCCAAAGTGCTGGGATTATAGGTTGAGCCACCGAGCCCGGCCTGGAAGGAGTTTTAATAATTCAGCTGGGCCATGCACAGTGTGGTCTCTGATTCCGCCTTCTGGCTCTTGCCTGGAAATTGATGTAAAGATGGACGATGGTTTGTCTTCATTTAAAAACCTGCAGCCACATGGTTCTGGAGACGAGGGTCATCTGCTCTAAACACCATGGTGTTCCTCTTCCTGGAAGGAGAGTATGCCTGGGGGGCTGGGACTGCCGCCTCCATTGGGGTCAGGTTGGAGTGGGTGTTCTCCCCGCAGTGTGCGGGAGCCCTGCACATTTCACATGTGTCAGGCCAGGAGGCAGTGGGGCCGCCCCATGCAGGTGTTTTCCTGCTCTGCTAATGCTTCCTGTTTCTGTCCTCAAGCCCAAAGCCAGGACTGGAATAAGCAAGCCTTACAATGTCAAGCAGATCAAAACCACCAATGCTCAAGAGGCGGAGGCAGCAATCCGGTATCTCCTGGAAGCCAAAGGAGGTGGGTGCTTGCTTGGGGCTGGGAGGAAAAACCCATTCTCCTTTTCTTGTCTTCTTGCTGCAAAGAGTCACCTAGAAAAGAGTTTCCTTATTTTTCTGGAGGCAGTATTAAATGAAAGTATTCTTTAGCAACATTTCATATAATTCTGTGCTGAGATTTATTGTCCATTTAAAATTGTATATGCACAATTCAGCAAGTATATAAAAATAATCCTGGGATTGTTCAATAGCATTTAGACTAAAATAAACACAAACAAATTTTAAAAGCGCTTAATGCTGCAGGCACTAAGTCATTCTGCCAGCTCTGTAAACAGGAGGCAGTTATGATGTGTGTCCTTATTTCAGACACAAAATCTACCTTATAAATCACTGGCAAGTGTAGACAAATTATTTCCTGTCAGGCAGGAGCCTCTTCTCCACACTGCCTGGTCGTTTTTGTTGCTTAACCCATATTAATCACCTCGGAATCACCCCTGTTCAATTGCGGTCACTGGTAACTGACACTTTTTGTTTGGGTTTTGACCTTGTTCCAGAATCTCTTTTGGCAAGAGATTATACCCTTTGAAAAAGCACATGCAATTACAGATGCCTATTTTATTTTTAGTCGGCATAGTTAACTTCTTTGGAATTCTTGAATAGTATTTAAGGAGAGCATGAGTTTGAAGGTTGAGAAATACTTTGATGGGATAATACCACCGCAAGTGGTTTCTTTTTTATTTAAAATAAAAAACTAAACTAAACAAAAACTGTGGATATAACAACCTAAGTGTCCATCAACTGATAAAGTAGACAAAATGTGGTACATCCATATAATGGAATATTGTTCAGCCTTAAAAAAAAAAAATGAAGTATGATACATACTACATCACAGGTGGGCCTTGAAAACATTATACCGAGAGAAAGAAAGAAAACACAAAAGGTCACATATTGTGTGATCTCATTTTTATGAAATATTCGCAGTAGGAAGATCCATAAAGTTAGAAAGTCACTAGTGGTTTCAGGGGCTAGAAAGAGGAGGGTGGGATGTTTCTTTTTGGACTAATGAAGGTATTCTAGAATTAGATAGAAGTGATGGAACAGGCACAGTGGTTCACGCCTGTAATGCCAGCACTTTGGGAGGCCAAGTCAGGAGGATCACTGGAGGCCAGGAGTTCTAGACCAGCCTGGGTGGCATAGCAAGACCCTATCTCTACCCCCCAAAAAAAAATTAGCTGGGTGTGGTAGTCCTATAGTCCCAGCAGCTTGGGAGGATTGCCTGAGTCCAGGAGGTCAAGGCTGCAGTGAGCCGAGATCGTGCCATTGCACTCCAGCCTGGGTGCCAATGAGACTCAACCAAAAAAAAAAAAAAAAAA
>NW_007259259.1:231638-264336 GCF_000164805.1 Carlito syrichta
TTCAGACCCGCCCAGGCAACTTGGCGAGACCTTGTCTCTACAATAAATCAAAAATTAGCCAGGCATGGTAGCATGTGCCTATAGTTCTGGCTGCTTGGAAGGCTGAGGTGGAAGGATTGCCAGAGCCCAGCAGGTCAACACTGGGGTGGCTGTGAGTTTGCCACTGCCCTCCAGCCTGGGCAACAGAGTGAGACTCCAACTCAAAAAGAAAAGAAAAAGGAAATACATTGAATTAGGAAATGATCCTTAGCCCGTAAGCTGTCTAAAGGTTAAATCATGTGGTGACTCGCCTTGTCCTTTGTACTCTAACCCTGTCGTGTGATGTTATGTTTCAGGGGCCCCAGAAGAAGCCCCACATGCCAGGGCCCTGAGGGACCAAGGATCCCCCGAACCAGAGCCCATAACTGGGGTGGCCAAGCCGGAACCACCCCAGGTGCCCCCGCTCCTGCCCCGCCGGCCAGCACCCAGAGTTCCTGCCATCAAGAAGCCAACCTTGAGAAGGACGGGAAAGGTAAAACCCTGGGGGTGTAAGCCTCTGACTCCTCAGTTGCTGAAATGTCTTGTGAGACAAGAATTGTGTATCACAGACAACTCTAGCTGCGTGTCGACGCTGTCAGAGTTGTGAGCCCCAGACAGAGTGCAGCTTTGTGGAAAGAGTGATGGCCACTCCCTCCCTCACCCCTGCTGTCTCAGCACTGCTGGCCAGGGCACCCAGGAGCTCATCTTCCTGCGCAGATGCTCAGTGTGCCAAGCACAGCCTGGTGGTGTCATGCTTCTAGATGTTCCGAGTGTCCGGCGGGCACCACTGTGGACTGCTTTTTCCCACACATTCCAGTACCGCCTGTGTGTGCGTGTCTGTGTTGTAAGCAGGTTTCACTCGCATTAGATGAACCCTGGCAGATCTAGAGTGCTGTCCGCCGGGCTCTTGCACCGCAGCCTCCTGAGGCCCACAGCCTTCCTCGCCACTTTTCTTGCAGATTGTGTTCTGCTCTCGCTCTCAAGCTGCTCAGCCTTGCTTACTGCTCCAAAGACATGAGTTTGTAAGGACAGTAGCAGCCCAGAGACTGGCACCCATAGACACAGCTGGATCTTCTGTGTGATCTCGGTGTTCTGTGACAGGACCCCCGGTAATCCCCTGCCTGGTCGTCTCCCCCCACGGGACGTGTGCGAAGCTGCTTGATGCTCACTCTTGATAGAGCTTGCTTTGTATTTTTCAAATTGCTCTTCCATCCTGCCTGGGCTTGTGCTGTCTGTCTACTGTCCATGCCTTCTTACAGAATTGCTTCTCCTTTCCCCTCTTCAGATGCTCCTCGACTTAAAATGGGGTTACGTCCCAATAAACTCATCGTAAATTGAAAATACCATACATTGAAAATATATCTAGGCTGAGAATGGTGACTCACGTCTGTAATCCCAGCACTCTGGGAGGCCAAGGCAGGGGGGTTGCTTGAATCCAGGAGTTCAGTACCAGCCTGGGCAACAATGTGAGACTCATCTCTACAAAAAAATCAAAAGTGTAGCTGGGCATGATGGTGCATGTCTGTAGTCCCAGCTACTCAGGAGGCTGAGGCAAAAGGATCGTCAGAGCCCAGGAGGTTGAGGCTGCAGTGAGCCATGACAGTGCCACTGCACTCAAGCCTGGGTGACAGAGTGAGAACCTGACTCAAATAAATAAATAAGAAGAAGAAGAAGAAGATGCTCTAATAACCCAGCAGACATCATGGCTTAGCCTGGTCTACCTTGAACATGCTCAGAGCACTTACGTCAGCCTACAGCTGGACATAGCATCTCATACAAAGCCTATTTTATAAATAATAAAAATTAAAGATGGCTGGGCTTGGCTCAGCCTGTAATCCCAGCACTTTGGGAGACCGAGACGAGTAGATTGCCTGAACCTGCAGGTTCAAGACAGCCCAGGCAACTTGTTGAGACCTCGTCTCTACAATAAATCAAAAATTAGCTGGACATGGTAGCGTGTACCTGTAGTTCCAGCTACTTGGAAGGCTGAGGTGGAAAGATCGCCAGAGCCCAGCAGGTCAAGGCTGTGGTGGCTGTGAGCGTGCCACTGCACTCTAGCCTGGGCAACGGAGTAAGACTCCATCTCAAAAAAAAAAATTAAAGATAAAAATTCGAAGGCTGCTTTCTGCTGAATGTGTATTACTTTTGTACCATCCTAAAGTTGAAAAGTCCTTCGTAGAGCCATTGTTAAGTGGGGGACCATCTTGCTTTGTCTTTTCTTTTAAAAGCCAGGAGCAGAAATTAACTCATTTCTCAACCTGCTACACAGGAGTCAGAGTGCAAGGCTGTTGGAGAAGAGGTTATTTTTCATTTTGTTTTCTTAAGAAACCAAAGGAAATAACAAAATGCCAACACTCACCTGCTTTGCCAGCTGCCATTTCTACACAGAAGGTCCATTTGCCTGTGTGCTGTTTCCTTTGTGATAGATTCAAATCAGAACCAAGGCAGTGAAGTTCCTGTGTGAAGTTTTCCATTCTTCTGTATTTAAGCATAAAAGACTCACAGAGAAAATGTACCTGTTAGTCCTGCAGTTAGCTTGATACTGTACCATAAGTCATTCCACCCTAGCATGATGCAGACTGAATTATCAGCCCCAGCTGCATTCTCAAAGAATGTTTTCAGAGAGGTTTGCTTTTAATAGGGAAGAGCATGACCCTATTTCCTGAAGTAACAAAGAGAAATGTGTCCCAAATTATTCACCGTGGCCCTGGTTTTAAAATTTCCACCCATTTCCACTGGACATGCTGGTACGACCTGATAAATGTGTGTTTCTCGTGTGCTTTTTCTTACCTGGACACATTTCCAGCATCCCAGACATTCTCAAATCTCGAATTTGCCAGAATGTCAGCTTAGTTTCCTCTCTGTTCTCTGCAGACCATTACATGTTCCCTGATGCTCAACTTCCTCAGTGTTGGCTTCTTGTTCACACTCTTTGTCTTGCCTTTTCTCAGCCCCTGTCACCGGAAGAACAGTTTGAACAGCAGGCTGTCCATTTTACAATTGGACCCCCGGAGGCAAGCCATGAGACCTCTCCTCTAGGGACAGCCCCTCAGGTCCCTCCTGTTCCCAAACCAAGAACATTTCAGCCCGGCAAGGGTGCAGAGAGGAAGCCAAGCAGTGGAAGGCCAATGCCAGGTGAAACTCCATCCATGGCAGGAGCCACCGCGTTGCCACCCCCAGAGGCGCCATCTCTTGTGCCCAAGGTCCCGCCAAGGAGGAAGAAGTCAGCCCCCGCAGCCTTCCACCTACAGGTCCTGCAGAACAGCAGCCAGCTTCTCCAGGGTCTCACCCACACCGGCGACAGCAGTGACAGCTATCCCTCTGAACACCAGTCTGATGCAGGTGCTCTCCTTCCACAAGGGCATTTTCTTGGCACTTCATCTGCTACAAGCCCTGAATCCGACAGCACCAAAGGGCTGAAGCCAGAGGAGGCCTCCCTTCTTGGTGATTATCAGGATCCCTTCTGGAACCTTCTCCACCATCCTAAGCTGTTGACAAATGCCTGGCTTTCCAAGAGCTCAGACCCCTTGGGGATAGGGACCAGGAGCCCTGAAAGGGCAGACACAGGCCCAGCGCCAGCCAGTGCTTCACCAGCTGGCACAGAGTTGCCACCAGAACGAGGGCAAAAAACCTTGGGTCACTGGGTGACAATCAGTGACAAAGACACGAGGACGTCACTGCAGGTGTTTGATCCACTGGCAAAAACATGACTGAGCCCCTTTGAAGGCTGCCTTCTTAGAATGCATAGCATCAGGGTCGAAAGAGACGTCTATATAAAGGCACACTGGCAACAACGTTTGTGCACCTGTCACTCTTGTGTAGTTGACAAAAATTGTGTCTCTTATTCAGTAAGATTATTCTTCCGCCGCCGAAATATGTTTTACTCAAGACTCATACATTTTCGGTTTCCTCTTGGGGAATGAAAAACCTCCTGTTAAATTCAGTGTATGAATTTTAAGAAAGGAAATCAAGCTGAGAAGGCCCAAGAAGTTCTCACCCATTGAATTTTAAATGGTTGATGTATTTGTGTATGTGGTGGGTTTGGTTTTTGTGGGGTTTTTTGTTTTTTTTTTTTTTTTTTTTGGTCTTTTGTTTTATTGTATTTTACAGATTTGGAATCACTTTTTGGTGAGCCACTTGAAGGTTAATGCGTACAGTAAGGATCACATTTAAAGGTCACAGGGATCGTTAATAGCTGTCCTGGCCCACTTAAACAGAATTAAAATAATCGGAATTGAAAGCAGCAAATAGGTCAATCGAATGACTAGACTATACATTCCCATGCGCCCTTGGGTTTAATTACATACATGTATATTCACCTTGACTATGTGTGTGAACCCCATGGGAGCTAGTGTCACACACCGCTTGGGTACCAAAGCATGTTCCTTTAGCTTGACTTCAGCATAAACTGGCTGAGCACTCCTGTACTGTCCTAGACGTGGCATGTCCTAGAAATTGCTACAATCCTGTGCTGCTTCAATGAGGTTTTATCCAGCATCTAGTCCTTATTGGATGAAACCTCATGGATTCTTCTTTCCCTTTATACTCCATACCCCACAACAGCACGAAACATGAATGCTCACACTGGCACATGATGTCGATTCCTGTTGTTAGAATGTGAAGAGTTTCTGTTGCAGCTTCGTCTGCCTGGCTGTCCCTCCAGGATCTGAGCATGTTAAGAATTGCCAGGGCAGCACTTCTGGGCTTGCCTGTCCACATGTTTCTTAGGTTTCTTTTTTGTCCATATATTTTTCCTATATGTTTCCAACACCACTTCTCACCTATTCAATAACTGAAAAAGAAAGACATTATTCTATTCTTTGACATTTTTAAAGTAATGTTATGGCTCTCTTCTTATTTTGCTAACTGATGAAATCTTATTGTGCCACCCCCTGTATTTAGGGGTGTTTTGTGTCATAGAGGCATACATCAGTGATGTGTGTTATCCCTTATGTGACTCTGGGGAGTTCCTGTTCTAAGTGCTGATAAGGGTCATCTTGCCTGGAATATCCCACCAATCATGCCTCTGGGATTTCAGAATTAGTTTTCATTGTCACTATCAAGATATACTGCAGATTACTTAAATCTTGCGCTCAAAACAAAAACAGAATTGCAATATGTATTTCCTCTCTTCCGAAAACTGGTAAAAGAAAAAAGCATCAGTGACTCACAGAGCTAATCAGATAATACGTGTAGTTGACCAACCATAAAAGACAGTGTTTAGGTAATCAGGACATCTTTGATAGCACACATGTACTGCGTATGATTTTTTACCTATATAACAAACCAGGAAAAAATGATCCTTAAGAGTGAGGAGAGGAAGCAAGATGGGTTGCTTGGAGAAGCTAAATGATATGCCAGGATGCATATTACTACTCACAGGTACAATCAGAAATGAAACTGAAGAATTCTTCATTCAAAGGCCCTTTCCCTGTGACCTCTTTTCCTACCAATAAGGAATTAAATTGGAAAGAAGATAAATGTAACAACCAGAAAATCAGAGGGAAGGTAAACTCCACCAAAGTTGTTTGCAGTGCTGGGAATAGGCCTAACTTTTCGGGGTTTTTTTTTCTTGGTTCTGGATAGCAATTAAATGGTACAGAGAGTAGAATTTCTGGGAAGATAGGTGCTTGTCACACAGGTAGGCCTTAAGAGTATGACAGTAAGCATTAACACAAAGAATTGTATTGATGGGGCAGGTGAGTCACAAGGAAAATTAGTTGAATATTAAGAATTGAACAAATATTTGATCATGGGTAGTCAAATTTATAGTGAACAACACAGCCTGGATTTTGAGTTGGTAACATACAGTTCTCACACCAGAGTTCTCTTAACAAAAACCAAAAGAGGACAATTGGAATTGCCTTATTTATTTTTTAACTCAATCCTTACTAATTGGAAGGCTGTCCAGGTTAGCAGCAGAGTTGATTACATCATCTTGACAATAAGCAGCTGCCGTCTTGGGGATTCCATTCTGTTTTTGTTTCAGTCTGTCCTTGATGCTACTTCTTGTCATGACCTGTAGTTTGTCACTGCTGTCCTCTAACGTGATTCAGGTCACTGCAGAGTGTTTCAGGTGCAGGACTTTACAGCTCAATATTGTCTCTCTGACCCCAGCCATATTCTCTTTCAGAGTACAGTCTTCTCAGACTTCTTGTCTAGTTTTTTAAATTTTCCTTCCAGTAAATGATTGAAATTAGGACATCTTCCCAAGCAATCCCTGTAAAAATTTAAAGTTGTGGAAGTTCAACCCACTTAAAATTCTCCCTGATGTGTGTATAGGTATAAACAAAGTAATGTAGTAAAGGATTCACTTTATAATGAAGTCATTTCATTGGGAAGGAAAGCTGCAAAGATTATGTATTGGGGGACTAGCAATTAATAAAAACTGTAATATTTTTGAAGTGATAATTTGTACTAAGGTTGTGCATAATACCTATTAAATGTTTTTTTAAATTGGGCTTATTTCTTTTCAAAAATGAAGAGTACTTTGGAATATCTTCTGTCCTGGGTCAAATTCAATTACTAGTTATTCCTTTGTTTGAGTTTTTGGGTTTGGTTCCTTTTTTTAACCATCAAATTAAGTTGAAAAAGCAAAACAGAAATCATTTAGTTAAGAATTTGTGACTTGAATGTTGCTAGCGGGGACCACTGACATAACATCTATAGTAACTTTATGCTACATTAGCTATAAGACTTGAGAGATTCTAGAATTCAGTTTCTACAGGATCTCATTGCAAACTTATGAAAGCATGAATTGCTGGAGCAGTTTGAGTATGGTACTGCATGGTGGCAGGAGAAAGGAATCAACATTCTTTTCAGTTTGTTCTAAGCAAATCAGTACACAAAATTTAGGTCGTAATGTTCTCTGATGATTTTCAGGAGTAAGAATACACTGATAATCTCTAATAAATATGGCTGGTCCTTCTTGACAGTAGGGAGTGCTACATTGAAGTTACTTAATCTGAGCACACAGCACTGGGACTTAGCTAGGAAGGAAGAACAGCCACTTGCAGAAGCTTCCTTTCTAAGGAGTGGGGTGTGGAGGGGAGATAAATTTAAAATTCATGCTCATACAAAGCAAACTGCTTGCCTGTATCTCAGATAATAAGAGTACAGATGAGAAGGCAATTGTAAACAGAGAGATAGGGAAGATTCGAGACAAAAGCATTAAGAGTTTTAAACTATTGTTTACTTTTTTAGTACATTTCATTTTTAGAGCAATTTTAGATTTACAACAAAATTGAGTAGAAAGTAAGGATAACCAGCCAAGTGTGGTGGCTCACACCTGTAATCCCAGCACTTTAGAAGACAGAGGCCAGAGGATTACCTGAGCTCAGGAGTTTGAGAACAGCCTGAGTAACATGACGAGACCTCATCTCTACAATAAATCAAGAAGTAAGCTGGGCATGGTGGCACATGCCTGTGGTTCCAGCTACTAGGAAAGTCTGAGGTGGAAGGATCACCTGAGCCCAGCAGGTCAAGGCTGCGGGTGGCTGTGAACATCCCATTGCACTCCAGCCTGGGTGACAGAGTGAGACTCCAACTCAAAAAAAAAAAAGAGAAAGGATTCCCATACACCCCTGTCCACACATGCACAAGCCTCTTTGCTATCCACATTCCCCACCAGAGTGGCACATTTGTTACAATCAAACTTACACAGACACATCATCACCCGAAGTCCACAGTATGCATTAGGGTTCACTCTTGGTGTACATTCTATGAGTTTGGACAAGTATATACTGACATGTATCTACCACTGCAGTATATTATAGAAGAATCTCACTGCCCTTAAAATCTGCTACGCTCCACCTACTCATCCCTCTCTTTCACTGTCTGTAGTTTTGACCTTTCCCGGATGTCATGGAATTGGGCTCAAACAGTGTGTAGTCTTTTCCTGGGTTGATAGGTCATTTCTTTTTTTAGTGCTGAAAAATCTCTCATCATCTGGGTGTACCACAGTTTATCCATTCAGCTATTGAAAGACATATTAGTTGCGTCCAAGTTTTGGCAATTATGAATAAAGCTGCTACAAACATCTGTATGCAGGTTTTTGTGTCGACATAAATTCTCAATCCATTTGAATACCAAGAAGTGCAATTGCTGGATCATATGGTAAAAGTATGTTTGTAAGAAACTGCCAAACTGTCTTTCAAAGTGGCTATCCCATTTGCATTCCCACCAGCACTGGATGAGAGTTCCTGGTGCTCCACATCCTCACCAGCATCTGGTGGTGTTGGGGTTTTTTTGGATTTGGGTCATTTTAACAGGTATGTAGTGGTATCCTGTGTTTATTTGCGGCTCCCTAATGACATATACTGAACATCTTTTCATATGTTTGTTTGCCATCTGTGCATCTTTGGTGAGGTGTCTGTTCAGATCTTTGGCCCATTTTTTAAGTGGATTGTTCATTCTGTTGAATTTTAAGAGTTCTCTATCATTTTGGATAACAATCCTTTATCACATGTGTCTTTTGCAAGCATTTTCTCCAAATCTGGCTTGTCTCCTCATTCTCTTGACATGGTCTTTTGCAGAGCAGAAGGATTAAAATTTTGATGAAAAGTGACAAGGTCAATTTATGTACATGGAAAGGATGTTCGCTGATGAGAAAGATCATTTCAGAGGAACTTCAATGACAGTTTAGTATTTTATTCTGTAGATAAGAGAAGTAGTTGGTAGTAGAAATACCTAAAGAAATTTGTGTGGTAGAGTGGAGAAGAACACAGGGTGGCCTGGGCAAATAGCAACTCTTCAAAGCATCATTTATAAATGGTATGAAGTGGGGCCAACACTTTCTTCCTGAAAGACAGACTGGGACCATTTATTAAATAACAAACCATTGCTTTTACAAAGGTTTTTCCAGGGGTTATTCAATTGTATTGACATGTTCAAATAACATTGGAACTGATACATCCTTTCTATTTTTAAACATACCTTTTTTTCAGGGTTTTTTTTAGCATTTCATTCATTTTAACTTATCTTCAAGTTGTATCTTTTACTTTTTGTTTAATTTTGTTCTTTTCCTAATCTTAATTAAAAGTAGCCCTGGGTTTCATTATTTTTAGTCTTTCATAGTGAACAACAAAGATATTTAAATGTATACATTTTTCCCCTGATTATAGCTTTAGCTGCCCTCTACACATTTTGGCATGAAATATTATCCTCGTCATTAACTGCTAGGTTGTAATTTGCTTTTATTTTCTCTTTGACCCAAGGGTTATTTAGGAGACTGTGTAATTTCTAGGTAGTTAAAAGGTTTTTTTGGTTGTTTTGGGGTTTTTGTTTTTGGGTGGTTTTTTTTTTGTTTGTTTGTTTTTTTGGTATTTTAAAGTTGCTTACTCCTAATTTTACTCGAATGTGACCTGAGAATATGACTTAGAAGAGAGTCTACTTTTTACAATGTATTAAGGTTTGTTTTGTGGCCACGTGCAGGATTTATTTTGTATGTGATTTCATCAATTTTTTTTTTAGTCATAAGATACAAAATTGTGTGTGTGAGGGAGAGAGGGAGGGAAGGGAGGGATATCGATATCGATCTGACATATCAGTTTCCCCATACCCACTCACAGAGGTCTCTTTGAGAGGCAGGCCTGTGAGGGGCAGGTGAAGGCTCCAAGGGTATGGCCTCCCCCTGTTCTTAGCATGATTCCTTAGATTTTTAAAATAAATGCCTCTGAATTTGCTGTAAGCCTTTTTATCAATCTCCAGAGACTCAGAATGATTGCTTTTGCTAATTTTGACCAGTTGAACAGAGGTCTCTCTGAGGAAAATGTCCCTTGAACTCTCACCCTCTGGGCTCCCTGTTCTGAGCCATGGGCCTCCTTGTCTGCCCCGGGCCAACATAGTATGGTCTTACTTCATTTAACTTTAATATCTGGCAAAAACAAGCACTCTTGCCATATTCTTTTTCCTTAAGAGTATCTTGGCTATTCTTGACTCTTTGTATTTTCATATATGTTTTTGAATTAACTCATCAAGTTCCATTACTTACAAACCTGTTGGAATTTTTAACTGGAATTGCATGGAACAGAAGAGACATCTTTATGTGACCTTGGGTCTTCGATCTAAGAACATGGCATATGCTTCTATTTAAGGTTTTCACTGATGTTTCTCAGTTTTTAGCTTATTTTTAAAAGTTTGAAACACACACAAAATCAAAGGGAATAATTTGGACCCTTGTATATCTCTTTCATAACCTTAATACCATTATATCTAACAAAATTCTTATTTTAAAATGTGCTGTTTTTTAGTAAAGAATAGTATACTTGAAGTACATTAGTATACTTAAATATAGAATATTGACTGTATCAGCAACCTTGCCAAACTCTCCTAAAATTCTAACCACTTACTGTATTTTAAAATACCTAATGTCCCATCAGTTACCAGATGCACTATTTTTTTTCTAACACATATTTTTTATTTCAAAATTGTGGGGTACAATTAAGGGTTAGGTATACAAATATGCATTGTGTAGGCACCCTTCTTGATGAGGTGTGCCCCCCCGTCCCCAGATGCATTATTTATCTACCATTATTAAGGTTTCCCGGTGGCTCAACCTGTAATCCCAGCACTTTGGGAGGCCAAGGCGAGTGGATTACCTGAGCCCACGGGTTCGAGACCAGCCTGGGCAACTTGGCGAGACCTCGTCTCTACAATAAATCAAAAATTAGCTGGGTGTGGTAGCATGCGCTTGTAGTTCCAGCTGAGGCTGAAGGATCACTGGAGCCCAGCAGGTGAGTGTGCCACTGCCCTTCGGCCTGGGTGTCAGAGTGAGACTCCAACTCAAAAAAAAAAAAAAAGACTTCCAACTAAATTATGACCACCATCTATTGTGGGACACAACCTAATTACAGAGATGTTAAAATATTTTTAAATGTGTTTTGGAATTGATAAAACATGGTATCTGTTGACTCTTGGAATTTCAGTGTAGAAATCGTGTCATCTGCCAACAACGAATTTTGTATTTTCCTTTCTTATTTTTTTGTATTTTTGTGTCTCTTTTTTTGCCATACAGAGCTGGCTAGAACATCTAGTACAATGTTTAAAATGCTGATAGTAGGCATTCTTGTGCTATTTTTGCTCTCAAAGGGGAAGTGTTCATATTTTTATCATTAAGTATGATATTGTTCTTTTCTTTAGCTGTCTTTCATTTAATTAAGGAAATTCTCTTCTCGGCTTGCTGAGTTTACCTTTTGTATGAATGGTTGTTGAATTTTATCAAAGATATTTTCTGCATGTATTGAAATGATTTTGATTTTTCCTCCTTTTGCTTGTTAATATAGTGAATTACACTGATCAGTTTTTCAGTGCTAAGCAAACTTTGCATTCTTGCTGCTTTTTTCTCTGTCAATAGTTTTGCAACTACTGGCATATGTGAGAAAGTCTTTTTATACTGTCCTTAAACAGTTCTGATACAGTTTCATTAACCTCATAAAATGAGTTGGGGAGTAAACTCTTCTCTTAAAACTGAAAGAATTTGATAATACTGGAATATTTCCTCCTTCAGTGTTTGATAGAACTTGCCCGTTAAGACAACTGGGCCTGTGGCTTCTTTGTGAGAAGATTTTTAAATCACTGCTTCTATTCCTTTAATAGTCATAGGCCTAGTCATGTTTTCTACTTCCTGGGCTAGTCGGGTAAGCTATATTTTCACTGGAATTTTCTACATCATGTAAAATGTAATAATATTGGCCTAAAAGTATTTACAAATATGTCTTATCTTTGAATATTTATTATTATAGTGAGATCTCCTTTTCATTCCTAATATCGGCAATTAGTGCCTTTTTTACTTAATTGCTGTAATTAGAGGTTTGTCAATCTAATTAGTCTTTTCAAAGAATCAACCTCTAGTTTTGTTGACAATCTACTCTTCTTAAATTTCATCAATGTGTGTTCTTTTTGAGATTCTTCCTTCTTTGGTTTGAGTTCACTGTTCATGCTTCTAACTTCTTGAGATACTGCTTAGTTCATTTGACCACATGGTCACACATGAAAAGAATGTGTATCGTTATTACTTGGACATGGTACAGTGCTGTAAATATTCCAGTGGTCAATTCTGAAAACCTGGAAATCAAGTAGTTCAAATCTTATGTTTCCGTTTTTTGTGTTTGTTATAAACCGACCAAAATTGTAAAAATCTCTTGTGGTATCTACTTATTTTTATAATTTTCTCCATTTTTGTATTATACAGTTTTAGGCCATGTACTCAGAAACATACACAATTAAAAGTTACAGTTTCCTAGTGAATGTAATCTTTTTTTTTTTTTTTAAATGAGTCAGAGTCTCACTCTGTCACCCAGGCTGGAGTGCAGTGGCACACTCATGGCCACCACAGCCTCGACCTGCTGGGCTCAGGTGCGCACCACCATGCCCACTACTTTTTTTATTTATTTTAAAGACGAGGTCTCACCAAGTTACCCAGGCTGGTCTTGAACCCCTGGGCTCAGGCAATCCTCTCACCTCCATCTCCCAAAGTGCTGGGATTACAGGTGTGAACCACCGTGCCTGGCAGGGTGTTCTTATTCAGCTTGACATACAAATCTTTTAACTGTGGCGTTTAGTTCATTTACATTTAATGTAACTATTGCTGTACTTAGGTTATCATTTGCCATGCCCATTTGTGCATCCTCTTTGTACTATCTGTTCCTAGTTCTTTCCCCTCCATTTGTGCCTTCTTTTGGATTTTTATCATTCTTTTTCTCTTCTAGTTTAGGAGTCATTGTAACTATTTTTGTACTTTCATTGGTTATTTTAGAAATTACAGTATGTATTAAGTTATCAGAGTCTAGTGTTAATCATTTTTTTTACCTTCCTCCTGAATAATGCAACAACTTTGGAGCACTTTAATTCCATTTATACCACTCTCAAATTATATGCTGTTTGCTGTGTATATTGATTTTACAAATTTTAACACCCATTCAATACATTATTGTTTTATAAAATCCATTTTCATTTATCCAGTTCTCTCTTTTTTTACTCTGCACTTTTTCTTGAACCTCCATCCCTCTGGTTAGATCATCTGCCTTCTGCATGAAGTACATTCTTTTAATATTTTCATAATGAAGGTCTGTTAGTTGTAAACTCTTTTACATCATATAAAATGTCTACTTCATCTCAGTATTTCAAATGTTTAGTATTTTTACTGGATGTATAATTCTAGGTTGGAAGTGGTTTTCTTTTAGCACTTTGAAAATATCATTCTAATGCCTTCCAGCTTCCATTGACTGAAGACTCAACAGCAGCAATTTCAACTGTTGTTCATTTAGACTTCTTTCCTCTAACTAAAGGTTTTCCTCATCTTGGCTTTTCTGCAGCTTCCCTATGCTCTGTATAAATATGGATTCGCTTTTATTTGCTCTGCTTTAGATGGCTAGCTTTAACTTTTTGGATCTGTGGGTGTCTTTCATTAGTTCTGGAAACTTCTCAACCATTGTTTCTCCAAATACTACCTCTGGAACATTCTTTCCTCTCCTCCTGGTGCTCTAGTTAAACATAGGATAGGCTTTCTTATCTTTCTACATGTCTATGTCCTTAGAGCCTCTCTTCTACATTTTCTACCATTAGTCTCTCTGTGATGCATTCTTGATACTTTTTCTGACCTCTCAGTCTAAAAATTTTCTTCACATGTGTATATCTAATTTCAACTAGTTCCTAGAATCTATTTTTGGTACTCTGGAATCTAAGTCACTATATAGTGTGCTGTGTCTGAAGATATTTCAGTCTTGTGGGGTTTCTTTAAGCATATTAAGCATAGTTGCTTTATCATGTATACCTGATAGTTCCAATATATCAAGATTTTTTTGTTTGTTTGATTTTTTGACAGAGGTATCTATTTTTCTGTCTGCTCCCATTCATGGCATCTTATTTCCTTGTATTCCTCATTATCTTTATTCACCAATGATAGCATTTGAAAATATATTTGTAGGAATAATTTAAGAGCTGGGATGAATGTAGTTTCCTCCTTTGCTTACGTCAGATGCCAGAGGACACCGCCATTCTGGGATCCTCGTAATTCAAGCTGTAGACTTGAGATTTCCTGCATCACCCAAGTCATAAACACAGGTATCACCCCTAAAGTCCTTGGTAATCCCATCTTAAGGTATGTCTGGAATTGCCAGGTTCCTTTGATAATCCTTGGACTTGGACTTCTGTTCTCCTAGCCTTAGGAGTTTGCCAGAACCATGGTTCTATTTCTCAGTGGTTATTTTGGCTCTGAAATGACCTCAAAGTGGAACCTTGCACAAGATACCCAGCTAGGGAAGGTAAGTGAGATCAGAAATACAATCCTTGCTATATGCTCCAAGCCATATGCTAGAGGAAAAGCCCTTTTAAAAACTGCCCACAGAGGACTTTTTTCCACTGTCTGCATACAGGGGCTGCCAGATATGCCAGTGGCGTTCCTGTGTCAAACAAAAGCGGTTTTGACTTCTGGTCTCTTCTCTGGTTTCTTGCCTTTTCCTAGGCTTACATCAGTATCATCAGTAGTTCTTTATGTTCTTGTCAGCTCTTTGATAAATTAAAATATTTCATCCAGATTTTTTGGTTGTCCTCGCTGGGAAGCTAGCTCCAAATTATCTATCCTGCTATTACCGGAAGCAGAAGCCCCTTGTGATTCTTTCAGATTTCTTTTCACTGATATCTCACCTTGTCTTTGTTCTTGTAAGATATACTCTAGCTTATGTTGCAGAAAACTTGACCAATGAGTACAGTAGCTTTGATCTGGATTTTGACTTTTATAGAGCCTTCTTTTTAGAATAAATTGTGGGTCAAAATAACAAATACTCATAAGGCATAAGCATTACAGAAAAGTACAAAAAAGTTAAAAATTCACCCAAAATTTACTCAGAAATAATCATTAACATTATTCTGGAACTCTTTCTATGGTATGTGTGTAGTAAAATAACAGGTGTTATTCCATACTATATGTCATTATTTAATAAATGTTACACTTAATTTGCTTAAAATTGAGAAGATAAAGCTAGAACTGATTACCAATGTTCCCTAAGTTCTTGAAGGATTTGAGCATGTTGGTCCATTATCTTTGTGCCCATTTCAAGGGCAACTTGGCTAAGCACACCATTCTTCATGTCCAACATTACTGTTTCCTAACGTGAGTGGTTTTGCTTTTAGGGTTCTTGTTTACATTTTTTAAGCTTATTTTTGAGTCGGGGCCTCACTCTGTGCGTGTGTGGCACAGTCAAGGCTTGCCGCAGCCTCAAACTCCTGGGCTTACGCAGCCCTTCTGCCTCCATCTCCTGAGCGGCTGGGACTCCAGGCACGCACCACCACGCCCAGCTAATTTAAAAGCCATTGTTTGTGTAGTGACTGTGTTGCCCAGGCTGGTCTCCACTTCTGGACTCAAGCAGTTCTCCCACCTCAGCTTCCCAAAGAGCTGGGATTACTGGTGTGACCCATGCCATGCCCCCTGTTTGCATTTTAAAGTGCAGTATTTGCATTCCATTTTTCTTAATGCATGGATGTAATCAGTCAACAAGCAAATCTGTCAGAAAAGGCACCTGGGTCCCTATTCCTTAAGCTTATGTTGATAATACCTATTGCCTTCACAGATGAATAATATCTATCTATTATTTTTTAATTACTCTAATAATTTTTATCTTCCTTCTGCATCTAGTGTGGTTCTGCATCCATTAAGCCATCCCTCTATTAATAGGATTTTCATCCATTTATAATCTTTAATATGCTGCTTCTACTTCTGTAACTGTGCTAATTTGGTTTTCAATTTGTTTCCATGTCTCTACCTTTTCCCTCTTCATCTTGTGTGTGCGTGTGCACGCACGCATGCTGCTCCTGCTGTTGTTCAGGGATTATGTTTTCTTTTAGAATTGAACTGTCATCCGTCATTACATCAGACACTTCTCAACTTACAATGAGGCTACATCCCTATAAACCCATCCTAAGTTGAAAATGCATTTAATATTCCGATAAACTCATCATAAAGCTGAAGAACTATAAGCTGAACCACTGTAAGCTGGGGACTATCTGTACTTGTTTTATTTTACTATGCTGCTTAAGTGCCATGCCATTTCTTTTCATCTTGCTTATGTATAATAAATTTGGTCCAGACCCTGTTTGCCTGATAAATGGAAGGTGGACTCTCCATTTTGTAGATAGAATAAAAAAAAAATGCTAAGGGGCTCACCTGGAAAATACTATTGTAATGAGTAACATATTGGAGATCTCTCTCAAATCTTATTTTTTAAAAACACAGTTATACTAGTTCTATTGAGATTTTAAGAAATGAGGTTTCACTCTATTACTCTGCATTCACAAATAGTTGTTTCAACTGTGGTTTATCTGCCATAGTTTACCAAACATATCTATCCTGGTCTTTGCCATCTCAGTAGCTAGCAAGATATTGCTTATTGCTACTGTCAGATTTGCTTGATCTGCATAATAAAAAGACTGGATAAGTCACTTGTTATGTTGTTAGATAATGAAACAATTGGATGGAACAACTGCTAGGGTTTATTGATGTCCCCAGGTTATCTTCAGAGCTATACTCCAGTTTTAGCTTTGACTATCCCATTCTACAAAAGTCCACCATCTTTAAAATGTGAAGCATAGACTTAACCACTTAACTAGCAATTCCACTCCTAAACACCCAAGAGAATTAAAATGATCTGTCCACAGAAAAACCTGTATGTGAATGATCACAGCAGCATTACTCAGCATAGACAAAAAATGGACATTTCCTAGATGTCCATCAACTGATGAATAGATAAGCAAATGTGGCATACTGTACAATGGAGTATTTTTGGCTATAAAAAGGAATAAAATACTGATACATGCTATATCACATATGAACCTTGAAAACATGTTAAAAGAAGGAAGGCAGACAGAGAAGACCACATAGTGTATGGTTCCATTTATATGAAATATCCAGAATAGTCAAATCCATAGAGACAAAAATAGATCAGTACTTACCAGGGACTGGGGGAAAAGATGGTGGGAAATGGCTGCTAATGGGTACAGAGTTCTTTCTGGGATGATGAAGTGGTCTGAAATTAGATAGCAGTGATGGTTGCACAACTCTGTAAATATACTAAAAACCAGTGAACTGAGGACAGGCACAGTGGCTCTCATCCTAGTGCTTTGGAAAGCCGAGGCAGGAGGATTGCCTGAGCCCAGGAGATTGAGGCTGCAGTGACCCATGATGGCACCACTGCACTCGAGCCTGGGTGATAGAGTGAGACCTTGTCTCTTTAAAAAAACAAAACAAAGCAAGAACACACACACAATGTACACTTTAAAAGGGTAAATTTTATAGTATGTGAATTCTATCTCAATAATGCTGTTATTCAAAAGAAAAAGGCCATCAACATGATTTCCTATTTCTCACATGCTGGAGGTCAATTACTAGCACTTCCAAATGAGCAAGAAAGATATATTTCATTTAGGCAAAGAGAATCTGAGAGTCTTGATACTAAGTATTGCTAATACATATAATGGCTTAGAACAGTTTTATTTTATACTGTGATCAACAATGGATTAGCTACTTTATCCTTACCTGGGACAAATTACAAGCATAGGTAGTCTAGAAAGAATTACTATATGCCAGAATTTTTTTTAAAAAAGAAAAAGGTTTGTTCTAAGTAATATGAAAACAGAATGAGACAAGGAACTGAACCTGACCCAGGCATGACAATAGGTGTAATGGAATTAATGTGTTAGACAAAAGTTTAACTGAAAGTTGAAACTAAAAGTTTTCAAAACGGACATATTTTTAAAATATACAACATGTGGATACTCAGAACAAAAACTGTCTTCTATGTTCTAGTTCATTATCTCCATTTTAGGTACGCTCTAATGGCATGTTCATAGTAAGCTGAGTTAAAGGTGCTTCTCCCTTCAGAACCTGCTGATGCCCCTCCTGAGTTCACTGGGACAGTCCTCAATGGAAAAGGCCCTCTTCATCACAGCAGCTTTGCTCCATTCCCAGGCCCAACACTGTGAACCACCAAATGGCACAAGACTTCTTTAAGTCAGAGGAACCCAGTCTAGCCCCTCCTGTGACTGCCACTGTATTGGTGCTTTAAGTGCTTGAAGGGAAACATTATTCTGTTGGCTGCAACACACTCCAGCCCACGTTGATACCATAGTGACTATGTTTGCGTGATTGCTTAGAGCTTAAAAACAGAAAGAGAACATCCAGTTTCTTGCATTGAATTTACATATGAAAAACGGAAGAAGACAACTGTTAGTTTTCAAGATCTTTGGCTAAAGTTTCACAGATGAACTGTAAAGTACGTTGGTACAAAAAAGCATCCTTTTTCTTTGGCTTACAAATGTTCAAATGGTTAACGTCCACAGGAATTAGATCTCCAATGCCTAAATCTGAAGAAAAGAAAAATGTCAGGAAACCTAAATGAAAAACATAAGCTTCCCCCTGTCAGTACTGAAAGAGGCCAGATAGTTCTGAATGTCACTTGGTTGTGATCAGGGACTCTTAAATGATAAAGGAACTTCAAGTTTGACTGCAGCTAACCTACATTTGATGAATCATGGGAGAATGGCTTCTCAGTTAAGTATCATCCTGTATGCTTTTCATAAGCTTTTTGTATGTGTTCTGTCCTACCTCCTAACTGAATAGCGAGCAGAGCCTTAGCACTAGAATCTTCAGGACCTTCTTACACCTGCAGGGTACTACTAAATTAATCCACAAAGTCTATCTTTATAACATGCTCCCTTGTCCTGATGAAAAGAATGGGAATGTCTCACGTGCAACCCACTCTCTACCCAAATCCCCATGGTCACTCCACCAGGAGGAAAATGATGTCAGGCTTGACTGCTTGAGATTCCTGAAGGGTTTCTGATATCTCAGGCTACATGGCCAGCTAGGTGAGGAATGCAAGTGAAGAAAGGCCTCTTGGTGACAGAATGGGACAAGGCTGTCACTACACCCGCTGGCCCAGGTTATTAACTTCACTTTGCTTCAAACTTCCAAAGTTATTTTTTTAGAAAAAATACCTAGCAGTTGTTCTTTGAACACCTGAAGTTCTTCAACTACTAAATAGTAATTCCTCACCCTATGGCATATTACTTTGAGGTACAGTTTTCTTTTTTTTTTTTAGTTGGAGTCTCACTCTGTCGCCCAGACTAGAGTGCAGTTGGCCACTCCTGGCCATCACAGCCTCAACCTGCTGGGCTCCGGTGATCCTTCCGCCTCAGCCTTCCGAGAAGCAGGAATTACAGGCACGTACTACCATGCCCGGCTGATTTTTTTTTTTTTTTTTTTTTTTGTAGAGATGAGGTCTTGCCAAGTTGCCCAGCCGGGTCTCAAACCCACGGGCTCAGGCAATCCATTCACCTCAGCCTACCAAAGCGCGGGATTACAGGCTGAGCCACCGAGCCCGGCGAGGTACAGTTTTCTAAAGGTTCACTACAAAGCATGACATATTTTTAATTTTACTTAGATAGTACATAATGAAGCTAGGATGGAAGAACCATCTGGCAGGCCCTCCAGATACACATCGGCCCTGGCAGCAAGACTCTCACTGTGGCTGAGTGAGACCAGGCAGCAAGCAGCAAGTCACTCAGAGATGGTAAGAAAGGGGTTCGGGGGGGTTCCCACAGATGACAAGCAAGGTGAGGGAACAGCAATTCGGAGTGAACTGCATAGGACATCTGCTATGCACAAAGTTAAGATCTGGGCTCTGGCCGGGCTCAGTAGCTCAGCCTGTAATCCCAGCACTTTGGGAGGCTGAGGCAAATGGATTGTCTGAGCCCGCAGGTTCGAGACCAGACCAGGTAACTTGAAGAGACCTTGTCGCTACAATTAAAAAAAAAAAAAGCCGGGTGTGGTAGCACATACCTGTAGCTCCAGCTACTTGGAAGGCTGAGGCAGAAGAATCGCTGGAGCCCAGCAGGTTGACACTGGGGTAGCTGTGAGCATACATCCAGCCTGGGTGATGGAGTGAGACTCCAACTCAAAAAAAAAACAAATCTGGGCTCTGCCCTCAAAGTGCACATAATATACTGCAATGCAGGACAGCAGCCAGCACTGGCCACTTCCCTCAGCCCCAGGATTATGACGAGACCACTTTAGCACTTGCTTTCCCATTGGAACATTCCCTGCTTGAATATTCCCCAGGTATCTTCTACCTACTAAAGCTTCCACATCTTTAGTCAATTTTTTAAGGTTTCTACATGAACTACCAAGCTGTTAAGTAAACGCCCCTTTCAATCTAGCTGTTAGAAGAACTTTGCATTCTTACTTTAATGCAACAGAGTTCACTGTTGACACCTAACTGAGTTCGCCAATTAACCTTTGAGATCAAATTAGTTAAATAAAGGTAGGGGAGGGATAATACCAGGGTTATATGTTTGCAGATAAATTTTAATCTATGACTGAAAAGAATAACTGAATTCGAACTTAGATCTTCACAAAACTATGTCCTAAAACCAGAGAAACTGGATATAAAAATTGACATTTATGATTAAATGCTAAGGTGCAGCCAATTAAGCATCTCATGACCAACAAGTTTCAGAAGAATGAATACCTGCTGATTCCACGGGCACCACATGGAGTTTAATCATGCTACCAATGTAGGTTGGCAGCGTTTCTACAAAATTCAGCACCTGGAAGTTTTTGTCTTTTGCAAATTCCAGAAAGTCATCCTGTAGTGCTTTAAGTGCAGGAGAATCTGTAAAATTATACAGAACACAATTGTGACAAGTTCTGTTTACCCAATTCATAATAAAATGCAGCACTGATCTCTCAAATGTACAGGGGAAATTAGAATTCTGATTCAAGATGGTGCCTTGAGTACACATGCTTATTTTCTCTTCCTGCCAAGAAGCCATTAATACTCAAGGAAAAGCTGGGCTCGGTGGCTCAGCCTGTAATCCCGCGCCTTTGGAAGGCTGAGGTGAGTGGAATGCTTGAGCCCGTGGGTTCGAGACCCGCCTGAGCAGCAAGACCTCATCTCTACAATAAATTAAAAATAAAAAAATCAGCTGGGCATAGTAGTGCATGCCTGTAATTCTGGCTACTCAGAAGGCTGAGGTGGAAGGATCGCCGGAGCCCAGCAGATCAAGGCCGCGGTGGCCGGGAGCAGCCACTGCACTCCAGTCTGGGCGACAGAGTGAGACTCCAACTCAAAAAAAAAAACTCAAGGAAAGAGCTAAAATCAACCAAGAACGGAGAAGACAGTCATCAGAAGGAGAGATTTTTATCACATTACTGGCTGACACCTGGGCTGTTTGGTGTGGGGACTGTAGGCGTGGGGACTGTTTGGTGTGGGGACTGTAGGCGGCCCCAGTGTGATGGCTGGCACCCCCACCCCAAGCCCAGCCTCCCCCCCAACAAAGCCTGGCTAGAGTCACACAGCACCCATCCCTTCCTATCCTCCATCCTCAAGTCTGAAAGGGAAACCAAGACACAGCAGATATTAGAGGAAGCCTAGGACCTGAAAGAGGCCAGAGACACAAACAGAAATGCTACCCACAGAAGACACGGCTCAGTGGGGAAACAGAGAGGAGCTTGAAACCCTCTCATCAGTATCTTTAAAATGATTGGAAAAGATAATGGAGCCATAAAATAAGAAGAGAATATGTGTAAAAAAACAAACAGAACACAGGAAAGAACTTGTGGAAAACAAAATTTGATTTCCAAAAAGTAAAATTCAATAGAAGGTTTAAAAGATAAAATCAAGAAATTATCCAGGAAGCAGAACAAAAAGAAGATATGAGAAAAAGACAACTGAAATATTAAGGTTCAAGCCAGGGAGTCCAAATTTTGGTTTACAGAAAATATGAGAAAAAGACAACTAGAATATTTTGGTTCAAGCCAGGGAGTCCAAATTTTGATTAACAGATGTACTAGAGAGAAAATGCTTATTAATCAAAACAAATATAGCCCTTAAAAAATTTTTTTGGGGGGGTCAGTGTTTACTTGGTCGCCCAGGCTGGAGTACACTGGCATGCTTATGACTCACTGCAGCCTCGACCTCCTAGGTTCAAGAGATCCTTCCTCAGCCTACCAAGTAGCTGGGACTACAGGTGCACACCACCACACCTGGCTCAGTTTTGTAGAGACAGGGTCTTGCTATGTTGCTTTAGGCTGGTCTCAAACTCCTGGGGTCAAGCAGTCCTCCCAACTCAGTCTCCCAAAGTGCTAAGATAACAGGTGTGAGCCACTGCACCCAGCCACACTTAAAATTAATATGTAAAAGATCCCAAAAGCTCATTTATATTTTAATATCAAATAGTTGATGATTTTCCACTCATGGGGAAAAAGGCAATTTATTGGTAATTTGGGAATAATAGTTAAAGCAAAGCATTATATAGTTTCTCTAATTTTAAGTATGTTTGGTGATTAGTATAAGTTATAATTATTATATTATTATAAACAAATAAGATTATTGCTATCTTTGAGTAAATAATGGCTTAAGAACAAAAAAGAGGCTGGGCACATTAGCGCAAGTCTGTAATCCCAGCTCTTTGGGTGGCTGAGGCAAGAGGACTGTTCGAGATCAGCCTGGACAACTTGGTGAGACCTCGTCTCTACAATAAAATCAAAAAATTAGCCAGGCATGATAGCACACGTCTATAGTTCCAGCTATGTGGAAGGCTGAGGAGGAATGATCGCCTGAGCCCAGTAGGTTGACACTGGGGTGGCCATCAGTGTCCCACTACACTCTAGCTTGGGTGACAGAGTGAGACTCCAACTTAAAAAAAAAGAGAAGGTATCAAAAAAAAAAATCAAGTCTGGGTGGTGGCTCACACCAGTAATACCAGCACTTTGGGAGGCTGAAGCAGGAGAACTGCTTGAGTCCTGGAGTTTGAGACCAGCCTGGGCAACATTGAGAGATCTTGTCTTTATGAAAAACAAAAAAATTAGCCAGGCATGGTGAAACATGCCTGTAGTCTCAGCTACTCAGGAGGCTGAGGCAAAAGAATCACCTGAGCACAGGAGGTCAGGGCTACGGTGAGTTGTGATTGTGCCACTGCACTCCAGCCTGAGCGAGAGACCTCAACTCAAAAAAAAAAGATAAGAAAAATTAAGCTCAAGTCAAAACTTTTCCATGAATAGTCTAAACACAATTATATTCAAATAATAAAATGAAATTATATATTCAAGAAAGAAACTGGGCTTTTCTCCTTCTCCTATGGAACTAATGTTAACACAACCTCAGTTTCCTTCGTGACAGAAAGTATTACCCTTGCTGAGTTCTTTGACTTCCAAAGACGGAAAGAGAAGATAGCGAATATGAACAGAGTATTCAGCCAGACGTGATCCATGATGAGGGACACTGTAAAAAATTATTCCTCTGGTGTTGTTGATAACAGTGCTCATTTCTGGCTTCTTAGAGGCTTCCAACAGCATCTTTTTGACAAGAAGACCTAGCCACAGGAAGAAAGAAAACGTATAAGCTGTTTTCCTTCCCTCCATTCTAAAAACAAAAACAAAAAGGCCAAACAAGAAATACTCCTGATCCTTGTAGTGCAAGCCTATAATCATCTGTGGGGCAGATATTCATCTCACAAGACTGACTGGCCCCCGCAGGAATGTGAGGCCCCCAGGGTTGGGGGCTCCTTCACAGCATGAATATGCAGCTACTGGTTTCCCAGCCTGCCACTGCAGCCCACTAATGCCTGCCTTTAGGTCAGGACTAATATTCCAAACACAGCCCACCGTGGAAAACACAGCTTCTATGGGAACTGTACCTAGGAAGGTACTTTCTCGTCCATCCTCCTCTCCTGGGTCTGAAACCGATAGCGAAATGCAAAGATCACACACACTGGTGAAAGTGGGTCTCTGAGGTCACAAAAAGCTAACATCCACCTTTCTCCTGAATGCTTCCTTGGATAAATTGGGCCGGGGGCTGCAGAAAGGCGTCTGCAGCAAGGATGGCAAACATCTTGAACTGGATCGGGGAAAAGAGGCTGGAGGAACAGGGGAGGTGGCTTCCAAAGTAAGCACGAGGATGCTGGAACAGACATGCCAGCACATCGCCACCTCAGCAGCCCGGGGCCTGGTGTGGGCAGGTGCCGGGCGGTGGGGGCTGTGGGCACCAAAGCAACAGTGACTCTGCAATGGTGAGGGGTACAGAAAGGAAGAAAGGGGACTCCCTGGAGCCACCCGGGAATGCTGAGGGATGTTCACAAGTCAGGCTTATAAGAGCCAAGGGCTGCTTGTAGCTCTCCTATGCGGCTTGTTGTGAGTTGTCCCCATCTAGAGAAACAAACAGCATGGAAGGAGAGCAGTCATTCAAAAACTCCCAGCCACGGCCAGAAATATTAATGTAGGGGACAAAAAGGGTCACTATTAAGTAAAATGGAGAGATGCAGTGGCTTAGCCACAGTGGCTGACAATGATCTCACGACAGTCACTCTGCAAAGCTGAACCCACACTCACCTCCCATGCTGTGTGAGATCCAAATCATTGGCCGATCCCCTACACCAGCAGCTCTGAGCTTCCTAAGAAGTTCATCACTCCTGAATGCAATGGACTTTCTGAATAAAACAAAAACAGCAGGTATGACGAGAGGCCATCAATCCCCCCAATTTTGCTATCTACTTTTTTTTTTGACTGGAGTCTCACTCTATCGCCCAGGCTGGAGTGCAGTGATTGCCTGAGTCCAGCACCAGCAGGTCTACGCTCACAGCCACCCCAGCGTCAACCTGCTGGTGCTGTACTCAGGCAATCCTTCCTTCTCAACCTTCCAGGTAGCCAGAACTACAGGCACGCGCTACCACGTCCAGCTAATTTTTTTATTTATTGTAGAGATGAGGTCACACCAAGTGCCCAGGCTGTTTTCAAACCCATGTGCTCAGGCAATCCCCTCACCTTGGCCTTCCAAAGTGCTGGGATAATAGGCTTGAGCCACCGCGCCCAGCCTGCTTTCTACTTTTTAAAGTTAAGAACTTCTGCTTATAGGACATAAGCTGTATACTATATTAGAGTTAGGAATACCCCATTCTCACTATTCTTTCTGAAATTGCCCATTCTCTATTTGTAACTTATTATCACTGGCATAATTAGGACTATTTAAGCCCAGAAGTGGCCATTTATCTATAAAGAAAGCATTGCTTGAGCATGTAATATGTGTTTGTCCCTTTTTACTTGGGTCTCCCCCCAACAGCCCCACCACCTGGGATGAGGACTTCCATGCTCATTCCAGGCCCAACGATGAAAACATCACTGAAGACTCTGTGGTTCCTTTTGTGAATTTTAGTTCTACTTGTAGTTATGCTGCAAATATTAAGCTTTTATCATTTTGGTTTATTATTTAGAAATACTAGGAAGTTATTAGAATCAGATAGTTCAAAATAAATATTTTCAAACTGAAAGGGAACTTCAAAACTATCTAGTCTGGTAGTTGCAAACAGTTTATCTGTAGATATGTTTCTTCAAAATAAAAGTTCTCCAGGGCTCCTCTGTGTGAAATGAGGAGGGAGACCTGGGGTCCTGCCCACTTGCCTTGACCCTGCTCTAGGGCAGCTATGTGGGGTCCATTCAGAAAGCAGTTTGATAACAACAGTTTGATTCAGATCACCTCTCTCAATCTGCAGACAAACTTCCCAGACAAGTTAAGCGACTTGTCTAAGACTGCACAGTGAGTCAAAGACAGGCTCTGCTATCATCTCAGTCCTGTAACTCAAAAATCCAGTGCTCCTTCCTATGTACACAACTGGCACACAGGACTTACAAAGGACATGGCAGTGATCCTGCTCAGAGCCTAGTCTTTGCTTTCTCTGGCCAGTATGCTTGTGAATACAAAGCAAAAAACCTCATTTTTACTTCTGATAGAAAGAGAGACTTTGCTATGGGATCCATGGTTCTTAACTGTAAAAATAGTTGCAAACGAACCATGTTAGGAGCCAAATATTAACAATATATCTGAGCCTTCTACTCTTTCATTGTTTATTTAAAACAAACTCCTTCTAGAAGGAAGAAAAAAAGTTAGGTTAGTTTTTCATAAGAAATCCTTTCTGTGGCATCAAAAGAGAAAATTCATGTCTCATCCCAGAGGGCCTGAACTTGTAGCCTGAACCTTCCCCCTTCCTCCAGGTCTACCCACTGTTACCTTTCCATAGGGCACCTTGCTCTCCAGTCACTGAGGTTGGTGTCATATTCCACAGATATAATTCGGAGAGCAGGGCAGTCTTTTGCTAACCACGTCTAAGCAAAATAAAAGGTACATAAGAACAGGTATGAATTTCCACCACTCCAATGACTACCTAGTAATTGAATTTATAACTAAAGACCTCTTGCAATATTGACAACTAAAGATAGCATTGGAATAAAGTTTGAAAGAGACTATAAAAACAATTGCAGCATTTTATCTTTCTATGTCTCTGATCACAAAGTGATATCAATATTTATAGCATGGGCCAATTAAGGTCTTAAGAGAATAGTCTCAATTTTGATCTGTTATAGCCAAAAGTAAGGCTGTTTTTGGAGTCTAGAGCAAATTGGCTTTTTGAAAGCATTTAGTAGAAAGCTCTCATTTCAGGACAGATGGCATGGGTCTAATGGTTAGACTCTGGACCTGAAAATTCAGACACACTAATAACAACAGTTACAGTTCTGTCCCTATGAACCCTAGATCTGTCCTCATTTCTGTACTTCAGGGAGAAAGTGCAAACCCTTCTGTCTACTTGAGAAGACTTTGTGAAGGTAAGAAGTGGTAGAACAAAGCCTCGGAACGATTCACACACACATGCAGCTTTGCTTGTAAGTGAGCGTTGGATATATCCATTCAGTGAACTCATTCCAGAGTTAAAGCACTTTGGAAGAAATTATGTCAAAGAAATGCAAAGTAGAATCACTTCTTCAATGTCTTTCTATTTTCATAATTATTAAGATCACACAACTAGGTAACTACTATGAATATAATTATGGTTATAAAATATTATTTTTGTATTATGTTTCAATGGAAGCAAACTATTACTGGCTCTTGCCCCTGTTTTTTACTTAATGGAATATTCTTTTTTTTTTTAGATTGGAAAATACAGTTTATTTAGAAAGCAAATTAGATAGAGAGAGAGACAGAGAGAGAGAAAGAGATTTACCTCCCCAAGATAGGGGAGGGAGCCAAAGTGAAGCCGGCATATTCTTTTAAAGTCATAGACTGCATCCTAAGCAAAAAAAACACATCATAGGGTGGGACAAGCCCAGTCGTTATCGTAACATATCACAGGTGTCCCTAAGGAAAAAAATCAACAATATGGAAAAAAGATCCCAGTAAAAAGAAAAATAAGCAATGAGGGCCCTAACAGCCATGACACTTCAGTGTGTCATGACAGAGGTGGCCTGCCAAGGTTGCTGCTTCCTTACCTTGGGCCAACATGTCGTATACTTATCTTCATCTTCTAAAGCTTTTTCGATGTTAGCCTGCTCGCTGTCCTGTTGGCGCCATGTTTTGAATGCTGCTCCCATAAGGCCATGAATAAAAAGGACATCTGCTTTAATGGGCTGACTAATAGGGAGAGAGTTTTAGAAAGAAGCAGAATAAATGCATTATTGCTTTAGTAAGAAGCTACACAGCATTCTTTGTAGATGCTGCTTTAACGAGTTTATGTGACAAAATAAAACTTAATTAAAGCAGGCTTTGTAAGCACAGGCTTGCTGAGGAACCCTAGAAAAAGTTTTGGCAAAGACTTACATGGAGTGTGCGCACTGCTGTCTCACTAAAGATAGAGACGTATGTAGTCAGGCAGACCAACACAATCAATTGCAATGAGCTTAGAGATCAATCAAGTGACAGATGTCACAATCAGATCACCCTCTAAAGAATTCCATGAGAATATTCTAAAAAATCAACAAAAGTACTTAAGAAATTAAATGAGAATAATGCTAATATAATTTCAAAACCAGTATGTATGAAAGAGATTTTCAAAAATGTATTAATAAAAGTAATATTTATCAGAAATCAAGAAAATAAGATTTTAAAGTAACAAAGTCTTTCCTCAGATATGACATCTTAAAAATTATATAGTATCTTAGTTGGAAGCTATTTATAGTACACACACATATAAAATATATTACCATAATATTTTATTTACAAATCAGAATTAGCCAGGCAATCCACTTTTCAAATACACTTATTTAAAATAATTTTTTGCTATTTTCAGAGGCATTTTTTGTAAAGTGTCCTATGAAAATCCAAGAAATATGCCACTTTTTCACTGTAGTCCTTTCTATATTTGATGCCTCAATAGGGATACAACTAGATATAGTGACCACAAATAGCTTTAAGAAGAAGCACGAGTCCAGTGTGTCACCATGCGTTCCTTCCAATGCCTGCTCTTGTACCTAGCACAAACTTGGTCCAGTGCCTTAAGTTCTAGGCCCAGGCTAATTTGGTTGCCTGCACACATCTTATCTCCTTCCTAGTCAGACTGACTTCTGCCATCCAAATCAGTTATTAGCTTGGATCTAAGTGAAATGCCTTGAAACAAAAAAGGTATATATTACAAAGTTTAAGTGCAACACCTACAAAGGACTATAAAACATGAATGCATCCTTACTGAGGTGAGTCCTTTGTAAAATAACCCCGATAATGTAGCTAACTCATACGCTTTTCATGACAACCTTCCATTCTGAGGTTATCATGGACAAATTATCTCAGGAAATAAAGTATCTGACGTATAAGGTTTTTAACTTATCTAAATTATGCAAAAATAAATTGAAAATGTAAGCCCTCTAGGCTTTATGCTCCCAAAGGACACAGGACAAAGTGACAGTTCTGCCTTCTCACCTCGTTCGATACTGGGGATGCAGCACATACACGCCGTCCTGGTATTTTTCTTGTACAGTTTCTCGGTCTAGATTGGCCAGGACTCTGGCAGCATGTGAAGCCTCCATAATGTGGTGAGATTTCACTGCTTCTGCCATGATGGAAACCCAGCCTGGTGAAGAGAACACAGATCCTATTTAGATATTGCCATGAGTTTATCTGAGATTCTCAAGAGAGTTTTCAAACTAAATGTAATAGGAGAAGGGCAGAGCTCGCATCTCTCGTTGGTAGAGAAGCCTGGACATTCCCACTCCATTCTGCCCTATGATCCTCTGAGTCTCACGGCACAGTGCCATGATGTCCCCAAACCACATATCCCCTTAAGGGATCTCAAAGAAGGAAAGGGGTTCAAGAGCCATTTTTTTTATTTAGAAAATCTAGCACAAACTACAATTATTAAAGGTAAAGTCACAAAGGTGAACAAAATACCTTGATGTTTTACCTTCAACAAGAATTATATAACATATAGGATCTACAAGAAACTCAAATATACTGAAAAGAAAAAAACAAACAGCCCTATTAAAAAGTGGACAAAAGATGTGAGTAGAAACTTCTCAAAAGAAGACATATGAGCAGCCAACAGATACATGGAAAAAATGCTCAGACTCACTAATCATCAAAGAAATGCAAATCAAAATTAGACTGAGATACCACCTAACTCCAGTCAGGATGGCCATCATCAATAACTCAAAAAACAACAGATGCTGGAGAGGATGAAGGGAAAAGGGAACATTTCTACACTGTTGGTGGGAGTGTAAACTAGTACAACCTCTGTGGAAAACAGTGGCGATTCCTAAAAGATCTGAAAAATGACCTCCTATATGACTCAGCGATTCCCCTTCTGGGAATAAACCTGGAGGAACTGAAATCATTCTATAAAAAAGATACTCATGCACGCATGTTTATTGCAGCACTATTCTCATAGCAAAAACATGGAACCAACTGTGCTGCTCACTGAAACTGGACTGGATTAAAAAAATATGGTACATATACACGATAGAATATTACGCAGCCATAAAGAAGGACAAAACTATGAACTTCACAGCAATTTGGGTGGATTTAGAGTCTGTAATACTCAATGATCTATCACAAAAACAAAGAACTGGGTACCACATGTTCTGACTCATAAGCAGACCCTGAACAATTATCATAATACTACAAGAAAGGTATCAGCAGTAGTGGGAAACTGCCAGGGGAGGGGTGGGAGGGATACTTCATCAATAAGGGTACCTGATCTCAAACCAGGTGAAATGGGGACCAAAGTGAGATCCAAACTTTACCTTTATAATGACCATTTGTATACCTAATCCTGAATTGTACCCTACATCTTTAAAATAAAAATAAATAATAAAATTCAGTGAGTTAATACCAGTTATTTCATCCTGATCAGCTATCATATTAACAGCCTCTAATACAAATGAGAAAATTTTTTCTTAATATTGAATTTATTTGATATACAAAAATTCTGTAAAACCTGGGGCTCAGAAAGAAAAAATTATTTTTTCAAGGGAAGAAAACAGAAAAATCATGGATAATATTATGTACTATTCATTTTGTCATGTTTTTGTTTTTAAAACTTTATACATAAATATGTACAAAAGTGCATGTGTATACACATACACACACAAAAACACAAAGATCTGGAAAGACACACCAAAGTCATTACCTCTTAGAAAGGAAGTGGGGTAGAAAAGGGCTCTGTAAAAAAGGTAGATTTAGCTTTTTTGCTATGTCTGTTTTCTGAAGCACTTACAATGAGAATCTATTTCTATGCTATTTATATAGTTTAAAATAAAGTGGGATGTGGGCCTTGAGCTCAGCGATGCATTCCCTGCTACCTTGCGGTGGAATCTCAGTCACGTGATTTAGCAGCTCTGAGCTGAAGGAAGGTTTTCATAAGTTAATGCACATGAAAACACCGGGCCTTTTACCAGGCCCAACAGACACTCAGGAGATGACAGCTGTTCCCATGTCCTTCTCTTACTCTTCATGACAAAAGTGTCAAGAATCACTGTGGTGATGGAAAGCCAGCATTTAATAATCTAATCCTTTAGCAATATTCACATTTATAGTGTTAGAAAATTCCTCTTCAAAATATGTTCAAGATTTTATAATAATAAAATAAAAATGTTTAAATTCTACCTATAGAGATATACAAGTATGCTATTAGTATGTAGAAAACTGTGGTTTTATTTTTAATGGAGTCACAAGAAAGGAAACTCAAGAAAAAGCATGGTACAAACCATCTCTAGCATTTTTAGACGACAAAATATTCACCTAACAGTGTTTTGGTCTATAACAAACCACTTATGCTGAGGTGGTTCCATAAGATTATAATACCATGCTTTTACTGTACCTTTTCTATGTTTAGATACTCAAATACTTCCTGCTGTATTACAATCACCTACAATGTTCAGGACAGTGACATGCTGTACAGGTGTGCAGCCCAGGAGCATTAGGCTGTACCACGTAGCCTGATGTGGAGTGGGCTAGACCACACAGGTTTGTATAAGTGTACTGTACGATGTTCACACCATGACAAAACTGTCTAATGCCACATTTCTCAGAATGTACCCTTGTTGTTAAGCAATGCATGCCTGTACACGTTAAGTGTGAAAAATAATGAAATGCCCGAAAGCAGCAGTGAATGGTGGATTTCTGCTTCAGCACTCCCATCATTTCCCAACTCTATTCCTATCCTCAGAGTAGCCAGAGTGAGATGCATGGTGGATACCCTACCAAACCTTTAGAAAAAGAAAGTCATGTATCCAAATTTGTACATATATGATGTAGCTTTACATGCATTTTTTACCTGGATAGAATCATACTATTCCTACTGTTTTGTTGTGATTTGATTTTATCCTTCACCAATATGTTCCAGAATGCTCGTCTTAAACATCAACATCATTCTTTTTAGCCATAGCATTAGACAGTACAAACACATCTGTGTTGATTTAAACATTATTCATTTCTATTGGCAGACACTTAGGTTCTTTCCTGTTTTTCCATACTATAAATAATATTCCAATGAACGTTCTTATACACAAATCTTTAAGAGCATCCATGAGGATTTAGATGGACAAAGTTCCTAGAAGTATTATTACTAGATCAAATGGTATATACATCTTTTTTTTTTTTTTGAGTTGGAGTCTCACTCTGTTGCCCCAGACTGGAGTGCAGTGGCCGCTCCCGGCCACCACAGCCTCGACCTGTTGGGCTACGGCGATCCTTCCGCTTCAACCTTTCGAGTAGCCAGAATTACAGGCATGCACTACCACGCCCAGCTGATTTTTTGGTTTATTGTAGAGATGAGGTCTCACTGCCCAGGCAGGTCTCGAACCTGCGGGCTCAGGCAATCCACTCACCTCAGCCTCCCAAAGGCATGGGATTACAGGCTGAGCCACCAAGCCTGGCTTACTTCTCTGTATATATATCTTTTAATAGACACTCCCAGGTCCCAAGAAAAATACTGAATCAGCTCACAGTATAGGAGGGGGCCAGTTCTCACACACCTTCACCAATAGTAAATATTATCAATAGCTTTTTAACTTTTATAAATTGGAAGGCAAAAGTTTGCAATTATGGTACTATTAAGATTGAAATAAAATATATAAAAACAGGTAAAGATACAGGATGCCTAAGAGGGGAGAAAAACAGGGTGAAGTAGAATTCAAATTGGAGCATTTAGAAGTAACAGGACACAAAAGATGAAGTCACATCTGACCCTGAAGAAATACAAAAGATCATTAGAGACTACTCCGTACACTTGTATGGAAACAAACCTGAAAACCATAAGGAAATGGAGGACTTTCTGACATCACACAACCTACCTAGGTTGGAAAAAGAAGAAATTGAGACTCTAAATAGACCAATAACAATCAAGGAAATTGACTACGTAATAAGAAACTTCCTAC
>NW_007259259.1:266344-267496 GCF_000164805.1 Carlito syrichta
AAGGCCAAAGAAACCATCAAGAGAGCAGGGAGACAGCCTACAGACTGGGAAAAAGTATTTGCCAACTCTAGGTTTGACAAAGGCTTAACATCCTGGATCTACAAGGAACTGAAACGTACTGAAAAGAAGAAAACAAACAACCCCATTATAAAATGGGCAAAAGATATGAACAGACACTTCACAAAAGAAGACATTCGAGCAGCCAACAGACACATGAAGAAATGCTCAACCTCACTAATCATCAGGGAGATGCAAATCAAAACCACACTGAGATACCACCTAACTCCAGTCAGAATGGCAATTATCAATAACTCAAAAAATAACAGCTGCTGGAGAGGGTGTGGTGAAAAGGGAACACTTCTACACTGTTGGTGGGAGTGTAAACTAGTGCAACCTCTGTGGAAAGCAGTGTGGCGATTCCTAAAAGCTCTAAAAATTGACCTTCCATATGACCCCGCAATCCCCCTACTGGGAATATACCCTGAAGAACACAAATCACTGTATAAAAAAGATACCTGCACACGTATGTTTATCGCAGCGTTGTTCACAATAGCAAGAACCTGGAAACAACCATGCTGCCCATCAAAAGAGGACTGGATTAAAAGATGTGGTACATATACGCGATGGAATACTACGCAGCCATAAAAAAGAACAAAATCATGAATTTCGCAGCAACCTGGATGGAACTAGAGTCTATAATACTGAGTGACCTCTCACAGAAACAAAGATCCGAATATCACATGTTCTCACTCATATAATGGACCTTGAACATCCAATGTAATACTATAAGAAAATGACTGACAGTACTGGGAAACTCTGGGGGGGAGGGGGATGTGATTAACAGTAGCAAATATCTGTCGGGGGATGGGAAAACACCTCTTATCAACAGGGTGCCTGAATGAAACGTAATTGTATACCTAACCCTTAACTGTACCCCACAAAACCATAATAAAAAATACTGATTAATAAAAATACAATTAAAAAAATACAATAAAAAAAAAAGAAGTAACAGGAGCTGAGCAAAAAGAAATGTATAGGTAACTCACAAGTTTAGCTACAAAAGGGAGGTGAAAGAGGGTGGATGATAGGGGGAATGTATAGTCAACACTTCTGGTTTACGTTTTTTCACATCTTTTTTTTTTTTTTTTTTTG
>NW_007259259.1:267516-306698 GCF_000164805.1 Carlito syrichta
TCGCTGATTTTTTGATTTATTGTAGAGATGAGGTCTCGCTGCCCAGGCGGGTCTCGAACCTGCGGGCTCAGGCAATTCACTCACCTCAGCCTCCCAAAGGCGCGGGATTACAGGCTGAGCCACCGAGCCCGGCTTTTTCACATCTTTATTCAATGTGTGTGATCAGAGTCCAGCTGAGAGGGAGCAGCTGACCATGAAGACAAGAAAAAAGTGGTAACCCCTGAGGTGGTGAAAGAATACAGGACCCAAACACAGCTGGAGTCTTAGAAAAGAAGTATTGCTTTCCTATTATCAATAAGAGAAAAGGGTTTCTTTCAGTAGTGGGAAACTGAGGGAAAATTTCTTTTAGGGCTTCAGTTATCTCAGTAGGAGGAGAGGTCATCATTGGAGAGGGAGGAATATGTAGAAGGATTGAGGAATGTGGAGAAGGTCAGAATTGTCATTGCTAAGGATGGTAAGGCATATTGATCAGAGAAACATGCATGCTGAACAATGCTGGATATCATCTGTTGTCTAATAAGCATGGCGGCAACCAACCTGCAGCGAGTCTACGCTCAGCCACCGAAGATGCAGACAGTAGGTTTCATCCAGGCCTGGGTCTTGACTGCTAAAAGGACTGAAGGGAAATGGAGCTGTGGGTACTGGCAAGGGCATTACTGAAATGACAAACCAGGGAATGTAAGTTGGGCCAAGAGGAAAGGGAAGAATAAAAAGGACTAATGGGCCGGGCTCGGTGGCTCAGCCTATAATCCCAGCACTTTGGGAGGCCAAGGCGAGTGGATTGTCTGAGCCCATGGGTTCGAGACCAGCCTGAGCAACTTGGCGAGACCTCATCTCTACAATAAATCAAAAATTAGCTGGGCGTGGTAGTGCATGCCTATAGTTCTGGCTACTTGGAAGGCTGAAGCGGAAGGATCGCCGGAGCCCAGCAAGTTGACACTGGGTGGCTGTGAGCATGCCACTGCACTCCAGCTTGGGCGATGGAGTGAGACTCCAACTCAAAAAAAAAAAAAAAAATGAAGGTCAGAGGATAGATTTCGGTAGAGAAGAAAACCAGTCCTTTTGAAGTAGATGCAAAAACAAGCTTGAATGAGAGGAGGATATGCTCGGAGAGCTGAAGTACTGATGTTTTGGGTGAAGTGGTTTCAGACAACACCTAGGTCCAGTGTATGATGGAGGAGTGGAGGACTAGACAAGTCAGGAGCAGAGAGATGAGGTCGTGGAACTGAGAAGCCAGAGTGGTTAGTGGGCTGCCCAGGAAAGGCTGAAGTCAACCAAGAGGGCTGAGAACCTGGGGCAGAGCCAGGTTCCAATGAGGGAATAGTGATTTTTTTTTCCCTAATAAGATCCTGATCTGTTCAGGTCTTTGTCCTGTTTGGAACCCTTTAGTCCCATGGATAAACCTAAAGGCAGGCCAATAGAGATCATCCAAAGTAAAGCACAGAGGGGAAAAAGACTGAAATTAAACAAACAGACTCTCAACGACCTGCAGAACAGAATTGAGAGGTCTAGTATACATACTTGAAGTTCTAGAAGAAGAAAAGAGAGAAAAAAGGACAAAAGGAATAAACAGTTAAAGATATGCTGGCAGGAAAGTTTCCAAATTTGATCAAAAACATCAACCCACAGATTCTGTCAGCTTAATGAATCCCAAGCAGGATAAATATAAAAATGACACTCAAGTACTTTAGAATCAAATTGTTGAAAATCACACAAAAAGACTTAAAGAAAGACAGAGGAAAAAGACATTTTATATAGAGAGGATCAAAAGAGGCTTCTCATCAGACAACAGATGCCAGGAGAGACTGGGATGACGTTTTCAAAGTGCTAACAAAAAACATAACACACTATCAACAAAGAATTCTTTTCCAGAGAAAATATCTTTCCCTGGATACAAAATAAAGGCAAATTAAAGCATTTTCAAATAATGAAAGTGGAGAGAACTTGTTGCCAGCAGACCCACATACAAGAAATAGTCATGGAAGATCTCTTTAGGCTGAAGGGGAGTGATATGAGACATAAATTCATACACACAGAAAAAAAGGAAGAGCACCAGAGATTATAAACATGTAAATAAATAAAAAGGCTTTTTCTTTCTTATATTCTTTTTTTCTTTTGGAGTTGGAGTTTCACTCCATCACCCAAACTGGAGTACAGTGGCACACTCATGGCCACCCCAAGGGTCAACCCGCTGGGCTCAGGCGATTCTTCTGCCTCAGCCTTCCAAGTAGCTGGAACTACAGGCACCCACTACCACGCCCGGCTAATTATTCATTTATTTATTTATTTATTGTAGAGATGAGGTCTCGTCAAGTTGCCCAGGCTGGTCTCAAACCTGTGGGCTCAGGTAATCCTCTCATCTCAGCT
Organism: Carlito syrichta; assembly: GCF_000164805.1. Taxonomy (NCBI): domain Eukaryota; kingdom Metazoa; phylum Chordata; class Mammalia; order Primates; family Tarsiidae; genus Carlito; species Carlito syrichta. The sequence continues at coordinate 269,884 of NW_007259259.1, forward strand.
TCCCAAAGTACTGGAATTACAGGCTTGAGCCACTGCAGCTGGTCTCTTATATTCTTTAAATGTCACTTGCCTGCTGCTATCTATGGTTTGAATGTGTCTCCTGTGACAGTATTAGTGGTGGGGCTGTGAAGAGTTGATTAGACTACTGTTGCTTCTCTCTCTTTGACAGCCTAATGGGATTGACAGTCTTTATAAAAAAAGCTTCATGTTTGATGGATATCCCGATTACCCTGACTTAGTCATCAAACATTGTATGGTTGTCTCAAAATATCCATGTACTCCGTAAATATGTACAAATTATTTCCATAAAAAAGATAAAAATGTTTTAAAAGATAAAAGAGGGCCAGGCTCAGTGGCTCAGCCTGTAATCCCAGCATTTTGGGAGGCTGAGACAAGTGGATAACCTGAGCCCATGGTTTGAGACCAGTTGGGGCAACTTGGCAAGACCCCGTCTCTATAATAAATAAAAAATTAGCCGGGTGTGGTAACACGTGCCTGTAGTTCCAGCTACTTGGAAGGCTGAGGCAAAAGAATTGCCAGCGCTCAGCAAGTCAACACTGGGGTAGCCATGAGTGTGCCACTGCACTCCAGCCTGGGTGACAGGGTAAGATTTCAAATTAAAAGAAAAAAGATAAAAGAGGCTTCATGCAGCATGAAAGCTAGCTTGCCCCTCAGTCTTTTGCCATGGAGGCTGGAGCAAGAAGGCCCTCGTCGGACCAAATGCCAGCACCTTAACCTTGAACTTTCTAGCCTCCCGAACTGTGAGACAATAAATTTATCTTCTTTATGAATTACCCAGACTCAGGTATATAGCCTCAGGTTATAACAGCACAAAATGGTCTAAGGCAACTGTTAAAACAAAAATAACAACATGTAGCACAGCAGCCCAAGTCTGTAGTTCTAGCAACTCAGGATGTTGAAGTATGAGGGCTGCTTGAGCTCAGGAGCTTGAGGCCAGCCTGGGCAACTGAGCAAGATCCCATCTCAAATAATCATAATCATCATAATCATAATCATAACAATAAAATAACAATAACATATTATGAATTCTATAACATATGTAGGAGTAAACTATATGGTAACAATACCACAAAGGCTGGCAGAAGATGTTAATTGAACTATAGTGTTATAAGAATCTCACAACATAAAGGCTGGGTGCAGTGGCTCATGCCTGTAATCCCAGCACTTTGGGAGGCCAAAGTGGAAGGAATGCTTTAGCCCAAGAGTTCAAGAGCAGCCTAGGCAACACAGTGAGACCTCATCTCTCACAAAAAATTTAAAAAATTAGTTAGGCATAGTGGCACACACCTGCAGTCCCAGTTACTCAGGAGGCTGAGATAGAAGGATCATCTGAATCCAGGAGATGAGGCTGCGGTGAGCAGTGACGATGCCTCTGTACTCCAGCCTGGATGACAGAGTGAGATCCCAACTCAAAAAATAAAAATAAAAAAGAATCTCACAACATAAGAAGTGGTATGATATTAATCAAAGTAGACTGATAAGTTAAGGATACAATCATTTACATAACATACACACACACATACACACACACACATATAAAAAGCCAAAAGAGGATAAAGAACCAAATGTAAAAAAATACTCAAGTAATCCAAGAAAAGTCAGAAAAAGAGAAAAAAAGACAAAAAAATCCCTAGAAGACTAATAGAAAGCAGACAGCAAGATGATCAATATCACCAAATAATTGCATAAGAGGTAAAGAAGCAGAGACCACAGTTAAAAGGGAGAGATGGCCAAGCTTGGTGGCTCAGCCTATAATCCCAGCACTTCAGGAGGCCTAAGCAAGTGGATTGCCTGAGCCTGAGGGTTCGAGACCAGCCCAGGCAACTTGGCGAGACTTCTTCTCTACAATAAATCAAAAATTAGCTGGGCTTAGTAATACATGCCTATAGTTCCGGCTATTGGGAAGGCTGAGGCAGAAGGATCGCCAGAGCCCAGCCAGTCGACACTGGGGTGGCCGTGAGTGTGCCACTGCACTCCAACCTGGGTGACAAAATGAGACTCCAACTCAAAAAAAAAAAATTATACAGGCCAGCTTGCTGGGGCTCCCACTAGCCAAAGCTAGGACAATCTGGCATCAAATGATTAAGTACAGAAATGAATTATAAACCATTAAAAGAGGAACTTACGTACCCATACTGATAGAGAGGGTGAGGAGGGGAAAAGGAGGAAGCAAGGAGAAAGAGAAGAGGGGCTCTTGCCTCCAGCAGAATGTCAGATGCTGACAAGCAAATGGAGAGGGCAGGCTAGAGCTGGAAAATCATCAAGGTCAAGACTGTGTCAGGCGTGGATTTTCAGAGGATAAGAAGATACTTGTGTGGTCTTAAGGATCTCCCCACAGCCGGTTTATTACTTGCAAGGGAGAAAATCATTAATTATACAGTGAGCCTCTTTTTAGTCTGACTATGCCTCTGGATTAATCTAATCACATCAACAATTATATAAATATTAATAATTAGATGTTCATTGTGGCAAAACCTGCTCTCTTGTGGTCATCTACACACTGGTTATCTTAAGCATAGATTATCTACAATCTCAAGCAATTCCTTGTCCCTACCAAAATAACATATTCTAAGGACCCATAACTAACCCTAAACAGAGTCTTAAATCTACTGAAAAATTAATGTATCAGGCAACCTCCTTGGGTCCTCTCCTGCTCTGGGAGCTTTTCTGTTCTCTCAATAAATCCTGCTTTCCCCCCCCAAAAAAAATATATGAGGGGTAGAGGTGGGAGCACAAAGACTGAATAAAACATACTCCGTATATAAAGATGTTACCTGAGCGAACTATAGTAGAATGAAGATGTTCATTCAAAGCCATGTTCCCAATGATGCGCATTATATTCCTCTGTACTTTAGGACAGTTCTTGTGAAGTTGGTACAGCCTCTGCAGCAGTTGCAAGCCTCCATTTGCTTCGATTTTATCACAATGTGTGGGTATCTAGCACAATAAATGAACGAGAGCTCACTTTATGTTGTACAAATTCACTACATGAGATGAGAAGTATGGTGATGGGGACTGAGACGTAGGGAGACTACTCAAAGCTCTCATCTCAGCTTATTTAAATAAATAAGCAAATCCCTACCTAGGTGGGAAGTGCTTCAAAATCACTGAAAAAAAAAATCCCAAGACTGTTTCAAGGCACATTTCAAGGCACGTCTGTCTCACCAGGTCTTCTAAAATTGGTATTCTGATTCCACTTAGCTCTTGGTTGGGTGTAAACTGACAATGTTATTATTACAAATTGTTTCAATTTATAGTGAAATGGTTCTCTATTCTGGACAAAGTTGTCATCTGCTAACATTAAATCGCCCTCTGTCCAAGAAGCAGATTCTGCTTGAGCCGAAAAAGGAGTCACCCAGGTAGAGACAAGTGACCTCTGGCCCCCCCATCCCCCCCAACACCCACAGCTGTGGTGGGGCCTCACACGCAGAAGCTGGGAAAATCTTTTAAAGAGAAAGATCAGTAAAAATAAAGAAAAAGGGATTTGAATTTTTAATAGAGAAAAGAAATAAAAGAAAAAGAAAACAAAAGGAAATACACACATTAAGGTAAAAGAGAATTAACCGACAAGTCAGTCTTAAGGTCACCCAGTCCTAGTTTTACTCACTGACATGACATCAAGTCCTGAGTATATGACAACTTTCATTTTCCAAATTTGTATTAGATTTTAATCCATTAGATTTTAATCCATTAAAATGGATACCTTTTAGACATACCACAGATCTAGTGAGTCCTGTAATAACGTGAAGGATTTCAGCAAAGGGAACGATTCTATTGCATGCACGCCGCACTTGCTGCTGAAGATGCTTCAATTGCTTCAGACACCACTCAGAACCCACAGAATCTGGGCACATTCTCCCCTACCACCTTTTGTATTACAACACTTCATTCACTCTGCTGTCTGCTTGGTTCCTCGTACCATGGGTGAAAGCTTAAGACTAAAACCATCATGCTCTTAAGCCATGTCTGATGGTTCCCAAAATTGAACTGGAGAGTTGAGAATCTAGGATGCTAGTGTTTCTCCTGACGTGGGATGGACCACTTGACCACTTGCAATCCTTTCAACTGGAATGCCGGCTACTAATGCAAATCTTGGACTTCACATCAAATCTGCTAAACTACATTTGCTGGAGGAGCAGGAAATGTGTATCTTCAACATGCTCACACATGCACTATGTGTGAGCATGTGTGCTTTTTAAAATTAAACTGTCATTGTGATAGAAAAGTTTCCACAATACTAAAAAGTTTTAAAATCATTGATATATGCTACAGTTATAAGTCAAGAGTATGATCATCTAATATTCCTTATTGTTTTTTATCTTGCCATATCTTTGATAGTTGTTTTAATGGAAATTAACTACCTGAAAATATTATATGAAAAATGATTTGAGAAAGGAAGTAGAAACAGCATAACTCAAAAACTCAAAACAATTAATATTAAATTCATTTTTAGTTATACTTAGCAAAAATGAAACTCATGTATTGGTGCTAAATGATTATTAATTCTAACAACTAAAATGGTAAAAAAGCAAAAAGTTAAAAACAAGTGAAAAGCTTTTTTTCCTTTTCTAATTAGTAATGATTATTTCCCCTGCATAAGCCAACATGTATAATTTTTTCAATATAATCATAAAAAGTAAACCACATTTTGAAAATGTGAGTTACCTCAGAATGCTTTACTATAGCTTCTAAACAGAACATTTCCACTGTAGCCGAAGGAACTTCTCCAAAACTTTCAGCATAAGGAAGTCCATTTCCTCCAAAACACCATAAACCACCCTGAAATTAAAATAATTAAAATTTTTACTGAAAAAAGATGAGCAATATTTTTGTTTGACAAGAAAATCTCTGCCTACATATGGTATTAGAAAATACTAATATGTAGGGACTCAAAATACTCTGGAAATTTCAAGAGAACTTTATGCACATTATTACTTATCAGAATAGAAAATATGCAGAATTATTTCTAGAAGAGAGCAATCTTTCCATCTTTCTCAGTTCTCTCTTCTGTGTCCTCTTATCTGAAAGCCTGAAGACTAACACACAATTCTTTACCAAGTAAGAAAAGTCCAAGGTTGATCAAAATGCTGTAGTGTCATCTCTTTCAGTCTCTGGTAGTTAGTACAGTATATTATTTTCCATATTATGCTGACAGTTTACTTAAAGACTAATAATCAAAATAATAAAAAAGCATTATTGGACAAAAAAATAAAGACCATGATGAAAATAAGCACAGGGATTTTAATTCTTCCCAAGTTGAAATTCAAGTTCACATGGAAGAATCAAAAATAGTTATGAATATTATAAAATGAAAGAGAAGTGGGAACTATTCCTAACAGATATTAAAATATAAAGGATAAAATAGGAAAAAATTCAACTCTTACCACAGATCAAAGGCTAATGCTAGTAGCATGTAATAATCTCCTACAAATCAGTGACAAAAATACCAACAATACTATAGAAATATGAACAGGTTGGCCAGGGATGGTGGGTCATGTCTGTAACCCCAGCACTTTGGGAGGCCAAGGTGGGAGAATTGCTTGAAGCCAGGAGTTTGAGACCAGCCTGGGCAACATAGCGAGATCTCATCTCTACAAAAAAATTAGACAGGCATGGTGGTGTACACCTGTAGTCCCAACTACTTGGCAGGCTGAGGCAGAAAGATCGCCTGAGCCCACGAGGTTGAGGCTATGGTGAGCCGTGATCATGCCACTGCACTCCAGCCTGGACAACAGGGTGGGACTCCGACTCGAAAAAGAAACATGAACAAATCATAAAGAGGAAGTGCATAGGAAAATAAATGTGTCTCTAAATCCATAAAATGACACTCAACACTGCTCACAGTAGAGGCATACACATTGAAACTACATTGAGAAACTACATTTTTAATTTATCAGACAGGCGAGGTTCTGAGAAACAGACATTCATGGCACCCTGCCACCGGTAATGTCAATTTGTTTTTTTTTGTTTTTTTTGAGTTGGAGTCTCACTCTGTTGCCCAGACTGGAGTGCAGCGGCCTCGACCTGCTGGGCTCCGGCGATCCTTCCACCTCAGCCTTCCAAGTAGCCGGAATTACAGGCATGTGCTACCACGGCCGGCTGATTTTTTTATTTATTGTAGAGATGAGGTCTCGTTGCTCAGGTGGGTCTCAAACCCGCGGGCTCAGGCAATCCACTCACCTCAGCCTCCCAAATGTGCGGGATTACAGGCTGAGCCACCAAGCCCGGCTGGTAATGTCAATTTGTATCAGCTACCAAAATTACAAGTACCTATACCCTTTAATAATTTATCCTACAGAGACACTCATACATAGGGAAAGTGACACATACATGAGTTTGTTCACTGCAGCATTGATTATAATACCAAAAGACTGAAACCACCCAATATTCATTGATGGGGGTCAAGTAAATAAAATATGGTACAGTTGTACAACAGAATGCTATGTAGATCTAAAAATTTTTAGTCGCTTCCTATGTTGTTATATACCAACCCCAAGACAAATCTTTAAGTGAGAAAATGGTGTAGACCAGTTTGTATGTATCTTATGCTACTATTTGTGCAGAAATGTGTGTGTTTGTGGTGTGTGTGTGTGTGTGTGTATGCAAATGCACATGCATTTGGGTCCCAGGGTAGCGGAGACTGAAGGGATGAAAAGATGATGCATGACTGTAGATGCTTTTGAAGTGGTTCACTTCCAAGTTAGGGGCCACAACTGTGTATACACAGACCACTTGCTGGCCAGAGAAGATAACTACAAGGTAATGTCTTTCAAGAATGTATATATAAAGCCCAGAGTTTTCTATAGGAAATATAATCCATAAGGTTGTACACTGTGAATTTGTATAGTCCATGGTTCAGTGAGACAACCAAAGGCGAAAAATAATTTTTGGACCCTCCACAGTTTTTATTCATACTTCCTTCTCTGATATAATATTTTGTTTAAACCTGCTTGGATCTCAAAGATTCATGCTATTTAAATTAAGGATTGAGAAGGAACTAACTCATTAAAAGTCATTTCCTTCTCTGGCAGAAATGATGGTAAATAGTGGACTGGTGAACTTTGGGGGATGGGAAATTTTCCTTAAATATTTATCACTACGACCTGGCTCCCTCAAGCCCCTCTTCCCACCTAGTACCCTAGATCATCTGACTTCTTTCTGTGCTAAATACACTAAGGAATGAGAAGACAAGGCAAAGAAAAATGATCTAGACTTCTAGTTTTTCTTGATCATTTGGTGTGGGAGCTAAGCGTGCAGTTCCAATTCCATCCTTGTTGTTGGCAAAGCTTGCTACTCAAGAACTGGCAGAGGGTGTGACAGTAAAAAGTACAAGCAAAAGGGAATGAATACAAAGGTATAAACTCACGAAGTGTGGAACGGATTATATTCTAAACCCTAACATAAAAATAAATGTTCACAATGACTGTTGCTTTATCATTGGATTAAGAAATAACAACCAGGCTCGGTGGCTCAGCCTGTAATCCCGCGCCTTTGGGAGGCTGAGGTGAGTGGATTGCCTGAGCCCACGGGTTCGAGACCCGTTCAGGCAACTTGGGGAGACCTCATCTCTACAATAAATCAAAAAATTAGCCAGGCGTGGTGGCGTGCACCTGTAATTCCAGCTACTCGGAAGGCTGAGGCGGACCTAGCAGGTCCAGTCTGGGCGACAAAGTGAGACTCCAACTTAAAAAAATAAAATAAAATAAAGAAATAACAAAGCCGGGCTCAGTGGCTCAACCTGTAATCCCGCACTTTGGGAGGCTGAGGTGAGTGGATTGCCTGAGCCCACAGGTTCGAGACCCGCCTGGGCAACTTGGCGAGACCTCATCTCTACAATAAATCAAAAAATTAGCCGGGCATGGTAGAGCGTGCCTGTAGTTGTGGCTACTTGAAAGGCTGAAGCAGAAGGATCGCTGGAGCCCAGCAGATCGAGGCTGCTGTGGCTGGGAGCGTGCCACAGCACTCCAGTCTGGGTGACAGAGTGAGACTCCAACTCAAAAAAAAAAAAAAAAAAAGAAAGAAATAACAAAGTTAACTGAATTCACAAAGACTTAGAAATGCCACACATAAAATTCCGTAAGTGCAACAACAAAAAATTTCTTAAGGAAAAAAGAAATGCATAGGAAAAGTTGAAGCCAGGGGTTGAAGGCCATAGTGTGCCATGATCACAGTCATGAGCAGCCACTTCACTCCAGCCTGGGCAACATAGCAAAACTCCACCTCAAAACAAAACAAACACTTTAGTTTTAAGAAATGGGCAAAGGATTTGAATAGACATTTTTCTAAAGAAGATATGTAAGTGCCAGTGGCACATGAAAAGATGCTCCACATCATTAACATTAAGGAAATACAATCAAAACTAGAATGAAGATACCACTGCACACTCAATGGAATGGTTATAATAAAAGATGGACAATAATGAGTGCTGGTAAGTATGTGAAAAAACTGGAACCCTATACCTTGCTGGTGGGAATAAAAATGGCGGCGCAGCTTCTGTGGAAAACATTTGAAAGTTATTCAAAAAGTTAATCACGGAGTTATCATATGACCTGGCAATTCCACCACTGAGTAAACACATTCAGGAGAATTACAAACACAGATCCTTATAAGAACATGTGCATGAACATGTTACTGTGACTTAACAAGAAATAAATATTTTGGTCTCTGCCCCAGATCTCTCCAGAGTGATAAGAGTGTCTTTCCCTTGCTAATGAAGCACTGGTAACTGGAGGGCCCCTAAATAGCTTCAGGATGGGGCTGGTCACCAGAAAACTAAGGCATGACTAGGGGTTAGGGACTTTTAGCCCCACTCAACAGACTCTGGGGAGGGAGAAGGCTGACGTTTGAGCTGATCACCAATGGCCAACAATGTCATCAATCATGCCAATGCAATGAATTCTCCATGAAAACCCAGAGGACTGGGTTTGGAGAGCTGACCACATGGCTATGTGTGGGGAGTGGTGCACCTGAGAGGACATGAAGGCTCTGCGTCCCTTCCACATACCCTGCTCTATGTATCCCTTCCACTGGCTGCTCACTGTAACCTCTGTCATATCCTTTATAACAAATGGGTAAGCATAAGGAAGGTTCTTCCTGAGTCTGTGAACCATCCTAGCAAATTAATCAAACCCAACAAGGGCGTTGTGGGAATTTTTTATTTATGGCTGGTTGTTAAGAAGCACTGGTCACAACCTGAGGCTTGTGATTGGCATCTGAAGTAGAGGGCAGCCCTGTGGGCCTGAGTCCTTAACCTAGTAGGGTTTCACACTATCTCCAGATAGATAATTAGAATTGATTTGAATCAGATGACACCCAGATGGTGTCCTCTAGAAAACTGCCTAGTGTGCAGGGAAAAACCCTCTACAGATCTGCTGTTAGAAGTGTTATGTTCATTGGTGAAAGAAAGTAGGAAAAATGCTGTATCTTTTTCCTATTCATACAGGACAGCTTATTTTTTTCTAACCTGAAATGTCCACAGAAGCATCATCCATAATAGCCAAAAAAATAGAAACAACCCAAATGTCCATCACTGCTGGATAAATAAAATGCAGCACACCCATACAATGGAATATTATTTGGCCATAAAAAGAAATGAAGTACTGATACATGCTACAATGTGGTTGAACCTTGAAAACATCATGTTCAGTAAAAGAAGTTAGACACAAAAGGTCACCCACTGGATGATTTCATTTATATGAATGTCCAGAATAGGCAAATCCATAGAGAGAAGGAATAGATTAATTGTATCCAGGGGCAAAAGGGAGGGGAATATTGGGAGCAGGGTTTCTTCTGAAGATGGTGAAAATATTCTGGAATTAGATAGTGGTGATAACTGCACAACTCTGTATTAAAACTCAATGAACTGTATATTTTTAAAGGGTTTTATGGTATGTAAATTATATCAATAAAGCTGTTATTTTTTAAAAGCTACTTGAATTGGAAATAAGATTATAAATTTCAGGCCTTTTAAGAGAAAGGTAATTGTTCTGCTCTGTTACTTAGGTGTCTAGGAGTCCTAGGGTCCACCTGTTCAACCTTTGTATAGAACAATATACTATGCATACCTAGTGTCTAGGTTTTAGACTTATTTTCCACTAAGAAGAACCCAGTCTCCTTGTAGGGGCAGCTAAATCTTGTAGGGAAGGAAGAATCAAGAAGAGTCAGGGAGTTCTTACTGTCAGAAAACAAAGGTGCTTTCACAACTACTTGGGAATAGAATTAAGGAGGTCAGGCTAAAGAAAGTTTAGTGGCAGGCAATGGTATTCTGAGCATCAAAAAGAAAACAACCATTCTAATTCACTGGAGCAATTCCAAGATATGGCCCCAAAAGGGGCAATTACATAAGGTAAACTAGAGAAGCCATATCTACTGATGTATCCCTAATTGCTCATAAAAGGGAAAATGAGAAGATAAACCATTCAGTTGGCAAAAGAATATAGAATACACTGAGTTGTTTTACTGATAAAATACTTTCCCCTCATTGAGCAGATTATACAGTTACTGCAGTAAAAGTGATGGTTATTTGTATCGATTTTTCTTAAAGAGATAAGATTTTATAAAGATAAAAAATGTACTGAGATGTCACCCCAGGAATACTAGAATTCAGGAACAGCCTCTGGCAGGCCTAGGCTTCCTAGGACACCATCCTTTGATTCACTCAGAAGCCATCTGGCATGTATTGGGAGTGTTTCACACCAGCATTTAGATCTAGGGGATGGGCCCACAACTAAAACAGCAGGAGGAAGGGAAGCAGGGGAGGGAACCTGGAAATTTCTTTCACAGTGATCATCTGAAGGCCACCTCACTCCAGAGGAGGATAACTTAAGCAGTTGAGCAACCCCTGTGTAGCACTGAGAGCTCTGATGAGACTCTGCCTACAGTCAAGCACAGTCTGCTCTCCAGGCCTGTGGTGGGGTCTCTGTCACTTTTCACACCCTTTGCCACTAAACAAACTTTACATCATGTAACTGCACCTACTGGAAACTTCCTGCTGATCTCAGCACATTCTGGGGGCACCATCTCTGGGTCACCACTGACAGAAATCACCCCTGGGGGCACCATCCCTGCAGGCACCATCCTGAGACACTATCCTTGGGGGGCACTATGCCTGAGGCACCAACCCTAGGGGCACCATCCCTGGGGGCATCACCTCCAGACACCATGCCTAGGGACACTATCCTTGGGTGCAGCCACACTGTAGATAGGGTCTGTCTATGCCTTGAGGATAAACAGCAAAAGGCTTGAATTTAACATGTGATGGGAAGCCATTTGGAGAGCTTTGAGCAGGGGTGTGACTAGATCTGATATTTTTAAAAGAATCATGCCAGCTGCCCTGAGACAATGGAACTGAAGAGGTGGTAAGGAGAGCTCACTGGGTGACCTCACTGAGGGGTAATGGGTTGTGATGAGGAAGCCTTCGGGATCTAGCAAGATGGAGAACCTGGCTTCTACTGACCCTGCCCACCAAAACACGTAGGAATGCTTGACAAAATACAATAACAACTGTCTTAACACATAACCAAGTTCTAAGGAAAACGAAGAAATATAGGGAAACTCCTGAGTGCCAGAACTAAAGGCAGAACACAGAGCAGAAGGGTAAGCAAGGGGTGAGGATGGGAACTGCCAGTGGGCCTCCGCCCCGCCAAAGGGATTTTTATCCCTCACCGTAGCCACTCGGTGGCTACTGTGCCAGTCATGAGATGGAAAGACTGAGGTAGGAAGAGTTTTGTGGAGTGAGGTAGGTTTGACCTGTTTTTTAAGTTTGGGATCCTAGGAGAGACATCAAGTAGCAGGTTAAATAATCAGGTCTAAAGCTTATGTTAGAACATAGGGCTAGAGATATCAGTTCAGGCATCATCAGCATATAGCTGATAGCTAAAACTGCACATTACTGTGCTTTTTTTTTTTTTTTTTTTGAGTTGGAGTCTCACTCTGTTGCCCAGACTGGAGTGCAGTGGCATGCTCCTAGCCACCGCAACCTCAACCTGCTGGGCTCTGGCTATCCTTCCGCCTTAGCCTTCCAGGCAATCCACTCACCTCAGCCTTCCAAAGTGCTGGGATTACAGGCTGAGCCACTGAGCCCGTCTACTATCTATTTTTTTTTTAATAGGCAGGGTCTCATTCTCACTGTCACCGAGGAAGAATTACAGTGATGCAACCTGGAACTCCTGGGCTCAAGCAATCCTCCTTCCCTGGCCTCCCACAGCACTGGGATTACAGTTGTGAGCCTCCATCCCAGCCCTATTCGTTTCTTTAAGATACAGTTTAAGAGTTAAATCCTGTGAAGCTGTAAATGACCTCTTAAACAGAGTGAAGGGCTCTTGAAGTAACCTGATCTCTCCTACACACTCTGACTGCTTATTTCCTTGCCTCCTTGTCATCCTTGACGCCCAGCCCAGGACATGGCACACTACCAGAAGTCAGTATGTTTACTCAGTTACTGAGTGAATGATCATTCTAAGGTTCTAAGTGCTAGTCCCTGGCACAGTATCTTGGAAAGAGCAGGCACTCAAAAATATAAATGAGCTTACCTTCTGGGCAGCTAGACTCTGACTGCTTTCGCTAAGAGCCAAAGACGTAAAATACTGGATACACTCATCTAGCTCTGTTTGTGGTAAAGAAGCCAGCAACTGTCTAAGTTCTTCCTCAGTGGAAGAATCCTGAAATAAAAGGAAAATAATTCTTCATAAATAAACTCAACAACCAAGTACAACCAAAGAAGCAAAGTCAAAACATACATATATATCTCTATATACATACATATTAGCAGAAATAAATTAGTCCTTTCAGTACCGAAACCAGTCACCTACCCAGGTAAATAAACAATTACCTAATCTTGAATCCTTTACTTTCATGTGTTACTTCAAACTGAGAGACCTATTATAAAATGTAACTCTCAAGTTTTGCCCTTGAGTAACATCTTGACATCTTGATTCAAAATTAAGTATAACACCCTTTCTATTGCTTTTAAAATCCAGAACTCACTACTATCTCATTTTCCCTAATAATTAATAAACGGCATATTCATTTTTCTATTTTTCAAAAACTGACTGCTACACAGAAGTTTTCTGAGTTTCATGCTCTAGTCTTGGAAAGGTACTTGAAGCAGCATGTTTTAAATCTATGGCAGTGGTTCTCAGCCAAGGCTGTTTTCCCTCCACTCCCATCAGGAAATATTTAGCAATATCTGGGGACATTTTTTATTGTTACAACTGGGGGTGCTCCCGGCATCTAGGAAGTAGTGTCCAGGGATACTGCTCAGCATCCTACTACACACAGAATAGCCTCCTACAACAGGAATTATTCAGCCCAAAATGTAAAGAGTATTGAGATCAAGAAAACCTGATCTACAGCACACGCTGAAGGGATCAACTCATGGATGACGATATGCTATGAAGTTACCAGCGGTTTACAGAGACTCCCAATCTTCAAAGGCAGAAAAGAACGTAAGAGGAACAGCATCTCCTGAGGAACCAAATCTCTGTATTAAAACTATGATTTCAGTTTTACATTCTCGTTTACCTGCTTGTAAAAAGTAGCCAACAACTATTGTTCGAAAGTGTATTTTAAACCAAAAACAAAGATGATATATTAACCTGTTTTTCACTTTCTGGATTATTCACTTACTTCTTTTAAACATGGCAAAGGAGGAGGTGGTAGAAAAAAGCGGAGATCACTCTCTTTGCTTCGTGCCAAACCAATAAGAGTTCTTGAGTCACAGGCCTGAGCAATTATCCTATACTGGTAATCTATTGGAAAAGTATATCTTCTGTTAATACCCAGATTGGCTTATAGTTGTCACGAGGATTAAATGAACAAACTACCTGAAAGCACTCTAATTTTTTTTTTAAGTCAATTCCATCAGAGAGGAGAAAGGTGATTAGCACTCTAATTTATTTATTTATTTATTTATTCATTCATTCAGTCATTCATTCATTTATGGAGTTGGAGTCTCACTCTGTAGCCCAGGCTGGAGTGCAGTGGCACATTCACGGCCACCGCAGCCTCATCCTGCTGGGCTCAGGAGATCCTTCTGCCTCAGCCTTCCAAGTAGCAGGAACCATAAGCACGTGCCACCATGCCCAGCTAATTTTTTTTTAAATTTATCGTAGAGATGAGGTCTCGCCAAGTTGCCCAGGTTGGTCTCAAACCCCTGGATTCAGGCAATCCTCTCACCTTGGCCTCCCACAGTGCTGGGATTACAGGCTTGAGCCACTGTGCCTGGCAGCACTCTAATTTTTAAACTGCTCTACAAACTGGCAATACAACATTCCTGAAGTGTTTTTTACAAGTGCACCAACATTTTTAATACCTGTATGCTAGATACATTTCCACAACTGCTCTCAGGGCCTCCTCAACATATATTTGGGGACAAAGTTATGGCCTAACTTTTTGGAAAAAATGAAGCTCAAATGTGAAAACTGGTGAATCAAAACCAATTTAACTTATTTTTAAATAACTCCAGCATTCAAAAGCTGTTTTGATCACTACTCAAAACACATGAGGTTGCATTTGAGTCTCCTGTTCTGTGGTGATGGCACAGTGCTTTAGTATTCATGATATCCATGACTATTTAGTCTGAGATTCCAGATGGCAGTGCTTTGAGTTAAACATGCCATTCTTTACGTATCAAAACCAAAATTTTAGCCACAGAAGCAGACATTCTCTTCAATAATGGCAGCTCATAACCTGGGTACTTCAGGATCACATTGCAAACTTTTTCAAAATCTACGTACTAGGCCGCCTCTTCTGATTTCTCTGATTAGTAAGTCTGGAATGGAGCCATGGAAGGCAGATTTTGAAAAATAGTTTTATTCTAAATCTCCACTAACATTAAGTGAGCTTATACTTATATTGTAAATTATTTTAATTGTAGTCATCAACCAACAAATTAACTTGTAGGAAGGCAAAAACTTTACTCTTTTTGAGACAGAATTTCACTCTGTGGTGCTCAGGCTGGAGTGCAGTGACGAGATCCTAGCTCATCACAGCCTCAAACTCCTAGACTCAAGTAATCCTCCTGCCTCAGTCTCCCAAGTAGCTGGGACTATAGCTGCACACCCAGCTAATATTTCTATTTTTTATAGGGACAGGGTCTCACTTTGTTGGCCAAGCTGGTCTCAAACTCCTGTCCTCAAGCAATTCTTCTACTTCAGCCTTCCAAAGTGCTGGGCTTATAGGCGAGAGCCACTGTACCCAGCATAAAGACTTTATTCTGAGATTAAATTTTTCTTTGAGAAAACTATTTTTTTCTGTTGTTTGCCCATTTTTACAAGATGACTCCACTAACAAATTATAGTTTAGTCCAGGCTGAGTATGGTAGCTGAAGCTTCTTCTTAAATTTTTAAAAATACTTTTTACATATATTAAGATCACCTGGGCTGCGTGTGGTGGCTCATGCCTGTAATCCCAGCACTTTGGGAGGTTGAGACTAGAGAATTGCTTGAGCCCAGGAATTTGAGACCAGCCTGAGCAACATAGCAAGACCTTATCTCTACAAAAAAAAAAAAAAATCAGAAAATAAGCTGGGCATGTGTAGTGGCACACACCTGTAGGCCCAGCTACTCAGGAGGCTGAGGCAGAAGGATCGCCTGAGCCCAGGAAGTCGAGAATGCAATGAGCTGTGATTGTGCCACTGCACTCCAGCCTGTAAAACAGAGTGAGACCCTGACTCCAAAAATAAACTAAAATAAAAAAGATTGCCTGAATTCTGTTCCTCCCTCAGTCTCATTCCCTTCCCTTCTCATAAACCAAGAGTTAGCTGGCATGGTGCCACCTGTCCCGCATGGCCTCATTACCACGCCAGTGATGGGCCTCCGACATCTCCTGCACAGCCTCCAGGCGCGCGACAATGTCATTCGACTTGCTCTTCCTCAGGAGCAGCCACACAGCACACTCATGGTCTTCTATGTCAACTGTACTAAAAGGGTCTTTGCAAAAAGAGAAAACAAAATTGGGGCCATATGAACAGTGAAGACAGACAACACTCTTATCCTCACTTTTATAATTAACATGGTAACTTATAAATATCTGAATCCTATAACTGGAGAGTTAAAGCCATACAGGTATTGACCATGACTGACATATTTGTTCACAGTACTATCGCTTTCTTTTATTATGAGTATTATGTGTGTGTTTTTGTTGCATCTTCTGGTGCCTTTCACCATGTAGCCATTTTTTTCTTCTCCCCCCCAACTAACATAACTTTTTATTTTGAAAAAAAATAAAAAATATATGGAAAAATAAAAGAAAGATACATTAACACACATACCTATCACACCTATGTTCAATAACTGTCATTGTTCTGCATAGTTTCTTCATTTATACATATGTGATTTTTTTCTAAGCTATTTGAAAGGAAGTTGCAGACAAAATGACACTTTATTTTCATAGTGCAACCTGCATCTCCTAAGACTAAGCCTGCATTCTCTTATACAATCTCAATGCTATTATCACACCCAAGAACAATAAAAAACTTCTAAAGTTCAGTCTAACTCCATATTCAAGTTTCCCTAATTTGTTCAAAAAATATCTTTAAAGCTATTTTGTAAAACCATGATTTGATAAAGTCTCTTTGAATTCTAGAAAGCTTTATCATATTTTCTTTTTCATGATGCCAACTTTTAAAAGAGATGAGGTTGAATGTTGTCATCACAAGAAATGATGAATGTTTAAAGTAATGACTATGGTAAGACTCCACTTTGTTCATTATCTAGTGTATACATGCATTCATTGTACCATCACACTGTACCCCATAAATGTGTATAATTATTATGTCAATTATAAGTTTAAAAATAATTAATTAGTTGGGCATGGTAGTGCACGCCTGTAGTTCCAGCTACTTGGAAGGTTGATGTGGAAGGATCACCTGAGCCCAGCAGGTCAATGCTGGTGTGGCCTTGAGCGTGCCACTGTACTACAGCCTAGGCAACGGAGTGAGATTCCAACTAAAAAAAAATTAACAAAAATACATCTTCATTTGAAAAATAAAATAAATAAAATAAAAGAGATGAGATAAGCTCTTTTATTTATTTATTTTTTTAGAGAGGTTGGGGGTAGCTCAGCAATCATGGCTCATCGCAGCCTTGACCTTTTGAGCTCAAGTGATCCCCCTACCTCAGTCACGCCAGCAGCTGGGACTACAGAGCATGCTACCATGTCCAGCTAATTTTTTTATTTTTTGTAGAGATGATAATTTTTTTATTTTTTCACTATGTTGCCCAAGCTGTTCTTGAATTCTTGAACTCAAGCAATCCTTCTGCCTCAGGCTCCCAAAGTGCTGGGATTACAAGCATGAGCCACCATGCTTGGCTTGAGGTAAACTCTTTTATAGCTAGCTCCATATTGTAGATTAGTCTAAATGTGAAATCTTTTTTTTTTTTTTTTTAGTTGGAGTCTCCCTCTGTCACCTAGGCTGGAGTGTAGTGGTATGCTCATGGCCACCCCTGTGTCAACCTGCTAGGCTCAGGCAATCCTTCTGCCTCAGTCTTCCGAGTAGCCGGAATTACAGGCGTGCTACCACACCCGGCTGATTTTTGAGAACTATAGGCATGTGTTACTATGCCCAGCTAATTTTTGATTTATTGTAGAGACGAGGTCTTGCCAAGTTGCCTGGGCTGGTCTTGAACCCACGGGCTCAGGCAATCCACTCACCTCAGCCTCCCAAAGTGCTGGGATTGCAGGCTGAGCCACCAAACCCAGCCGAAATCTACATTTTTTGATGTACTACTCTCATTATGAGAAGGCATGGCAGTGGTTTTCTAACAAACATAAAATTAGGAAATATTCATCAAAAGAATAGGGTATATTTCATCTCAGCATTTATTTACCATTATCTAAGGTAGGAAAAAACTGTCCAGAGCATTAAGTCCTTGAAATTGAACATATTCCAAGAGAATAATGTATGCAATTAATTTTCCATAGCTACAAAAAACATTAGTATAGGAAATAAACAAAAAAACCTCAGATTGATCATTCCAATGACTTTCAGATTACTGATAAGGATTCCATGTTAAATATTTGGTACTTACCAGCAAAGGGATTCCGTAACACCTTGGCTGATGTTGCCAATACTTTTCTGACTGCTTTGTGAAGCTCTTTTCTTGCCTGGCAGGCAATCCCTAAAATGATTACAAACTTAAATAAAAACAAGTATGTATTCTTAATGCTGTGCTCCAATATTTCTTTCTTTTTTTTTTTTGAGCTGGAGTCTCACTCTGTCGCCCAGACTGGAGGGCAGTGGCCGCTCCCGGCCACCGCAGCCTCGACCTGCTGGGCTCCGGCAATCCTTCAGCCTCAGCCTTCCGAGTAGCCGGAATTACAGGCGCGCTACCACGCCCGGTTGATTTTTGATTTACTGTAGAGATGAGGTCTTGCCAGGTTGCCCAAGTGGGTCTCGAACCCGTGGGCTCAGGCAATCCACTCACCTCAGCCTTCCAAAGGCGCGGGATTACAGGCTGAGCCACCGAGCACGGCTGTACTCCAATATTTCAAAGAGGAAATGTATAAACTAAACTCCAAATGCTTTCACCAAGAAAATATAAAATAGCATCTTTGGCTGGGTATGGTGGCTCACACCTGTAATCTAAGCACTCTGGGAGGCCCGGGCAGGAGGATAACTTGAGCCTAGGAGTTCGAGACCAGCCTGGGCAACATAGCAAGACCTCATCTTTACAAAAAATACAAATATTTAACACTGTGGTGGCACGTGCCTGTAGTTTAGTTACTCAGGAGGCCGAGGCAAAAGGGTCGCCTGAGCCTAAGAGGTCAAGGCTGTAGTGAGCCATGTTTGTGCTACTGCACTCCAGTCTGAGCAACAGAGTGAGACCTTAACTCAGAAAAAAAAAAATTTAATGGTATCTCTGTCAATTTATTGTCACTATCAATGCAACTAAAGTCTTTATGGGAACACAGAGGTCTAGATTCCAAAGTAAGGTCACTGTTCACATCAGGGAAAAAGTGAAAACACAACAAAATAAAACCACTATCTAACTAAAGCTAGTCACAACCCTCATAGACAACATTAGATTAGCAACATCCAGGCAAATGTCCCTGATGATGAGGCCACCTCAAAATGAAATTTGCAGATAACTTACTATGAGATTAAGCCTCAATGCATAGGCAAATTATAAGCTATAATAATTATCTATGCAATTGAAATTATAAGCACACCATAAAAGCACATTAAAACACAGGTATGTGATATAACAATAAATACCAACAGGATGAAGTAGGGATACACACAGCTCAGAGGGGGAAACAGCCCCACCCATTCAGGGAGCATCATGGGTTAACAGGCACATCCTGGCTGGTGAATAGAAACAGGTGGCTCTAAGTGTGGTGACTAAAAGTTCATGTTCACCAAGCAACCATATGATCACTAATGAGACTTCCATGCACCCTAAATGTTGAGAAGTAGCATGTCCTAACTAGTAAAGACAGGTGTTCCAGCCTTTGTGACAGGGATTTATAATAAATGAGTTGGTATTCATATTTATGAATCCATCTCATGAGTTTAGTTTGCTTGAATAAATCCCTTAAAGCATAAGTGTCCCTGAGCTAAGTAACAAAATCATGTTTTTGTACTTGCCACACTGAGGGCCAGCCTCTAAACTGACAGTCCCACTAAGATGTAGAATTCCAGGCTTGGACTAAAAAAGCCAACATACTTCATTTCATTCAGTTCTAGAAGAGTTGAAAACCTGGGTTAAATACCTAACTCCAAAATTTGGTCTTCAATTAATTCTTTAGGAACTTGGTTCTCACAAGTTTGGTGATTTGTAGAGTTAGCTAAATCTATCTTACCAATACTGTGTTTCAAATAGACTCAATCTTAAATTCAATAGCTAGCTTCTACTTTTCACAAAGATATGATTACTTTGCTAAACTTACCATGATTTTCTCTTTCATCTAATGAAAATGTGTGCACATATATATAGGACTTCATTTTTTCTCTTTCCACCACTTGTGTATCTAATGTCAAAGACTTCTTCAGGGCCAGAACTTCATATGTAAGAAATAAGGAACCTCTGAAAAAGAAACAGAAAGTTCATCATAAACACATGAACTAAATATAACACAAGAGCTACTCTTTCTTATTAAACCTTTCATGGTGAACATCTTTCTTTTTCACTGGAAAATATAACATATATACAGTACTATGCATATAACATACTTACACAATCATGCACCACATAATGATTTTTGGTCAAGGACAGACTTCATATACAATGGTGGTGTCTTAAGAGTATACTGAAGCTGGCCGGGCACGGTCGCTCAAGCCTGCAATCCCAGCACTTTGGGAGGCCAAGGCGAGAGGATTGCCTGGGCCCAGGTGTTCCAGACCAGCCTGGGCAACTTGGCAAGACCTCATCTCTATAATAAATCAAAAAAATTAGCTGGGCATGGTAGTGCACACCTATAGTTCCAGCTACTTGGAAGGCTGAGGCAGAAGGATCGCCGGAGCACAGCAGGTTGACGCTGGGGTGGCCATGAGTGTATCACTGCACTCCACCCTGGGCAATGGGACAAATTCCTACGCCTAGTGATGCAGTAGCCATCTTAATGTCGTGGTGCAACGCATTACTCGTGTGTGTGTGTGTGTGTGTGTGTGTGTGTGTGTGTGTGGTGGTGTAAACAAGACTACTGCACTGCCAGTTGTATAAAAGTACAGCATATACAACTATGTATAGTTTAATGATGAGAATAAATGATGATGTCATTGGTTTGTGAATTTCTAAACTTTTTATTGTTTAGAGTACACTCCTGCTACTTAAAACAAAAACACTGTAAAAGCCTCAGGCAGATCCTGCAGAAGGTACTAGAAGAAAGTATTGTTATCATAGGAGCTGACAGCTCCATGTCACTGTCCCTGAAGACCTTCCAGTGGGACAAGATATGGAGGTGGAAGATGGTGATATTGATGGCCTGACCCTCTGTAAGCATAGGCTACTGTCTTTGTATCTCAGTTTTAAACAAAAATATTTTAAAAATAAATATACAAGGGGGAACTCCAAAAAATGGAATTTGTTTATAAAAAACTGTGTATTTATTCTTACATGTTTAATCTTCAGTCACCTCCGAAGTACTCTCCGTTTGATGCAATATACCTATTGAGACACTTTTTCCACCATTCAAAACAGTTTTTGAACTCATTAATTTTGATGCCTTTTAGTGCTTCTGCCATTTTTTTGTTTCACCTCTTCCACGCTGGCAAAACATTTCCCTTTAAGGGTTTTTTTTCATTCAGGGAAACAAAAAAAAGCTGCTTGGAGCAAGACTGGATGAATAGGGAGGGTAGGGCACATGTGTCATGCCCTTTTTAGTCAAAAACTGCTAAAGCACGATGTGGGCAGGTGCTCCTGTAAATCATTAATTATGGGCAAACGCACTGAAACAATCTCAAAAAAAAAAAAAAAATCACTGAAGCCAAACACAGTCTCTCACAAGAATGCCAGCTGGTACCCTGATGTGAATGGGTTCTTAGAACACTTACCTAGTAGGGGAATCCTGTACAAGGGGCCCACCCTCCAAAAATATAATTCTGGGTTTTTGGTCCCTCCTCACATATATTCACACACATACACACACACATGCACATACGTGTGCATGTGTGTATATATGGGTATTTTTTGTTCATTTGTTTGTTTTTGCTGGGCACAGTGGTAAGGCCTACAGTTCCAAATTGGGAGGCTGAGGTAGAAGCTCCACTTGCACCCTGGAGTTCAAAGCTATAGTGTGCCATGATGGTGCCTGTGAATACCACACTCCAGCCTGGGCAAAACAGTGAGACTCTGTCTCAAAAAAATTTTTTTTGTAATAGGAAAATGTTTATAGAACAAGGATATAAAGAAGGAAAATATTTTTGTATAGCTATATAGTGTGTTATTACAAAAGAGTCAAAGGTTAAAAAATTTTTAAGCTTATAAAGTTAAAAAGTTATAGTAAACTAAGGTCAATTTACTGTTAAAAATTAGGACTTAATTTATTTTTAGAAGCAGGGTCTTGCTATGTTGCCCAGGCTTGCCTCAAATTCCTGAATTCATGTAATCCTCCCGCCTCAGCCTCTTGACTAGCTGGGGCCATAGACATGTACCACCATGCCCAGCTACACTTTATTTATAAGACAATATCTTCTTTATTCAACAATAAATGAACCTAGCTGGGTGTGGTGACATGTGCCTGTTATTCCCAGCTAGTCAGGAGGCTGAGGCAGAAGGATTGCATAAACCTCAGAGTTTAAGGCCAACCTGGACAACACAGTGAGACTCCATCTCTGGAAAAAACATCAACAACAACAAATTAGTGTAGCCTAAGTGTGCAGTGTTTATAAAGTCTACAGTAGTAGACAGTAATGTCTTAGGCCTTCACGTTCATTCACCACTGACTCCCTCACTCACTCACCTGTAGTGACACCCAGTCCTGTAAACTCCATTCAAGGAAAGCGCTCTATACAGGTGGACTATTTTTTATCATTTATACTGTATTTTTACTGTATCTTTTCTTTGTTTATATATATGTTTAGACACACAAATACTTACCATCACGTTATAACTACCTACAATATTCCATGCTGTACAGGTGTATAGCCTAGGAGCAATAGGCTATAGCATATAGCCTGGGTGTGTAGCAGGCTAGACCACTTAGGTTTATGTAAGTTTTCTCTATGGTGTTCACACAATGACACAATCACCTAACAATAAATTTCTCAAACTGTATCCCTGTCATTAAACCACAAACGACTGTATATATATGTGTATATATGTATACATCTCAATTTAATGAAAAACCATAAATAGCTACATAATCATACAAGACAACAAACAGAACATTAAAGGTACCCCAGAAGTCCACTGTGTATCCCTCCCCGATACACATCTGTTCTCTCATTTCTACAGGCAACTATTATTCTGATATTTATCATAATAATGTCCTTACTTTTTTTTTTTTTTACTTTTCATTTTTTGAGTCAGAGTCTCACTCTGCCACCCAGGCTGGAGGGCAGTGGAACGTTCATGGCCACCACAGCCTCGACCTGCTGGGCTCAGGCGATCCTTCCTCCTCAGCCTTCCAAGTAGCTAGAACCACAAGCATGTGCCACTATGCCCAGCTAATTTTTTTTTTTTATTGTAGAGATGAGGTCTCGCCAAGTTGCCCAGGCTGGTCTTGAATCCATGGGCTCAGGCAATTCTCTCACTTTGGCCTCCCAAAGTGCTGGGATTAGAGGCATGAGCCACCACACTTGGCGCCTTACTTTTCTTTAAAGTTTGACTACATATATGCATCCTTAAACAACAGAGCTTAGTTCTGCCTATTTTTGAGATTCATAGGAGTGGAATCACACTCTATGGATTATTTTGTTCAGCCTTGTGTTTGTGGGATTCATCCGTGCTGTTGCAAGTAAATATGGTTCCTATATTTATGTTTTCATATTATGCAGCTCACCCACTGTATGGGTCTTCCACACTTATTCATTCACTCGCTCATAGAATATAGTGAAAATTTAGGGCATTTCTAGTTTGAGTCTATTACAAACTTTGCTGTTATACATCTTATACATCTCTATTGTGTCTACATGTATATACTTCTCAAGGGTACATATCTAGAAGTAGGATTACACAATTTCAGACAGTACGAATATTGTTCAGCTTTACTTGCTAATGTCAAACTTTTTCCAAAAAGATTAGCCAGTGTGTACTCCATTACCAGCACAAGAAAGTTTCTCCTTTTCTAAGAGCAATACATAAAGTTAATTGCTAAATGTTCTTTGTTGTCCATACCAACATGAAGATTTTTTTTCTAATCAGATTGATTTACACACTTCCTAAATCCAGACACAAAGACTGCACTCCGTCTGGATTCAGAGCTTAGCCGTATTGTTATGCTATACCTTTTCTTGACCTTTGGTTTCTACCCTAAAGGAAGTAGGTGAGACAGAAAGTTCAACCACTGGCCAGAAACCAACGAACACAGAAAATCCTCTGCTACAGAAAATGCTATAGAATCCTCTGCATTCTTCTTGATTTATCTTAACAGCCAAAGGGAGCAGATGTATTCTGTACTTTTATCATGTTTTCCACGAAAGTCAAAATTCTATTTTTTTTTTTTTTAGTTGGAGTCTCACTCTGTCGCCCAGGCTGCAGGGTAGTGGCATACTCATGGCCACCCCAGTGTTGACCTGCTGAGCTCTGGCGATCCTTCTGCCTCAGCCTTCCAAGTAGCCGGAACTTCAGGCGCAGCGTGCTATCATGCCCAGCTAATTTTTGATTTATTGTAGAGACGAGGTCTTGCCAAGTTGCCAGGGCTGGTCTCGAACCTGTGGGCTCAGGCAATCCACTCACCTCGGCTTCCCAAAGTGCTGAGATTACAGGCTAAGCCACTGAGCCCAGCCAAAAGTCAAAATTCTTTACAAAAAATTGTGATTAATTTTCACTATATTCCTGAATATAACTGTGATCTAGTCAAACTGCATTACAGAAAAGGGTATATGTAAATTTATCCTCTGCCCAGAATGAGTCAAAGGGAAAAATCAACTAAATATGTTTTGCCTTACGTTACAATGGAGAAATGTATGCATCTGGCTAAAATGCCAAATATATCTTCTTTATCATTTTATAATCTAAGAGCTAATTTTATCTTTTTTTTTCAGCTTTTTAAAAATTATTTTTATTTTAAAGATGTGTGGTATATGGCCGGGCTCAGTGGCTCAGCCTGTAATCCCAGCGCTTTGGGAGGCCAAGGTGAGTGGACTGCCTGACCCCACGGGTTCAAGACCCGCCCGGGCAACTTAGCAAGACCTCATCTCTACAATAAATCAAAAATTAGTCAGGCATGGTAGCGCGTGCCTGTAGTCCCAGCTACTTGGAAGGCTGAGGCAGAAGGATCGCCGGAGCCCAGCAGGTCGAGGTTGCGGTGGCCGGGAGCGTGCCACTGTACTCCAGTCTGGGCAACAGAGTGAGACTCCAACTCAAGAAAAAAAAAAATGATGTGTGATACAATTCAGGGTTAGGTATACAAATGTTGAATATTCAGGTACCCTTGTTGATGAGGTGTGCCTTCCCCCTCCCCCAGCAGATTCCCACTATGATTTTATCTTTGTACTAGTGAGAAAAGTATTAACAAATACAGCAGGGCCGGGATCGGTGGCTCAGCCTGTAATCCCAGCACTTTGGGAGTCCAAGGGGAGTGGGTTGCCTGAGCCCGCAGGTTTGAGACCAACCCAGGCAACTTGGCGAGACCCCATCTCTACAATAAATCAAAAATTAGCCAGGTGTGGTAGCAGGCACCTGTAGTTCTGGCTACTTGGAAGGCTGAGGTGGAAGGATCGCTGGAGCCCAGCAGGTCAATGCTGGGGGGTGGCTGTGAGTATGTCACTGCCCTCCAGCCTGGGCAACAGAGTAAGACTCCAACTCAAAACAAACAAACAAGCAAACAAAAACCAAATACAGCAGAGTGGCACTTAAGCTTATCCCCCTCCCCCACCGCCAAAAAAAGAAAAGTGAAAAAAGAGAATGAAAATGGCAATTTGCAGAAAGAGGATCAGTCCACTCACTTTGCATGCACCTCTGAGGAGCATAAGATGGAAGACATCAGCCTGACGGTTTTCTCGGTCAGCCTCAATTTCCTTTCATGACAGCTTTATGGTGATTTAAGGGATTTTCAAAAGTAAGTTTGACTGTCATCGATTTTGTCCTCCTTCGCGCAGTCTAGAACCCAACCCAACATGTGACTAGTGCGTAAAAGCTAAGTGGTGCCTGCAGTGTATGCGCAGGGCTCATCCCCCAACAGCGTGCCAGGTAGGCAGGATCCAAGTGCACACGTGGCTCCAAGAGAAGACATCCTCAGAAGGTGAAGAAACCAGACCAGAACAGCACCCGAGTGGCCATCACATCCACCCGTCTAACTCCAACATCTACACCATTGACTACCCCATGCCACCTGTCCATCACTTCCACTGAGATTTCAAAGTAGTAGTAGTAGATTTCGTTATAGTAGTATAACGAAGTCAAGTAATGGTTCACAGTTGACAACTTACCCTAAAATAAGGGATCCAGTAAACTTTATTATATTTCCTTAAAAAAAAAAAAAAAAAAAGAAAAAGTCAATGTGATGAATTTCATTTTTAAAAGTGTGGCAGGAAATAGGTAACAGTGTAAGTCTCTGTATCATATATTATCAGGTAAGAAACTATTGATATTTTTCTATAACTATAATCAGTTGCTATCAGTATATGGCTTCCTACCCTCAGATACAAACAAACAAATCAGTAATCACTGAGCACAAAAATATAATTCCTACTGAGGGCAGTTCCTATCAACCTCCCCTTCCTCCACCTCCAGTTCTTACATCCCCCACCACCAAGTCCCTGGAGACCCTAGTCCCTGTCCCACAACTGTCATGTGGCTAGCACTACACTGCTTCCACCGAAAGCTGGTTCTAGGCAGCTCACTTCCCTTCTGATTCCTTTAGTTGACAACCGATTATATAAAGGGATGGGGAGAGCTCTTCCCATCACTTCCAGGACTATACTGAGGGGTTTTGTTGTCAAGTGGTGACATGAAATGCCGTTTCCCTAAGTAATCATGTTATAATTGGTAGCTAAGTGTTGTATGTGGGTAGCCTGATTCAAAATACAGAATACATTCTATAAGTTTATTTATAAATTTTTGTTTGCAACTTTAAAAACATTTTTTTTTTTTTTTTGAGTTGGAGTCTCACTCTGTCATCCAGACTGGAGTGCAGTGGCCGCTTCTGGCCACCGCAGCCTCAACCTGCTGGGCTCCGGCGATCCTTCCGCCTCAGCCTTCCAAGTAGCTGAAACTACAGGCGCGCGCTACCATGCCTGGCTAATTTTTTGATTTGTTATAGAGATGAGGTCTCGTCAAGTTGCCCAGGTGAGTCTCGAACCCATGGGCTCAGGCAATCCACTCACCTTGGCCTCCCAAAGTTCTGGGATTACAGGCTGAGCCACCGAGCCCGGCCTTAAAAACATTTTTTAACAGTAAAAAAAATTCAGCTGGGCACAGTGGCTCACACCTATATCCTGGTATCCTGGAAGTCTAAGGCAGGTAAATTGCTTGAGTTCAGGAGTTTGAAACCAATCTGGGCAACATAGCAAGACCAAATTCTACAAAAAATAAAAAACTTAGCCAGGCATGATGGCACATGCTTGTAGTCCTAGTTACTTGGGAGGCTGAGGTGGGAGGATCACTTGAGCCCAAGAGCTTGAGATGGGAGGATTACTTCTGCCCAAGAGTTTGAGGTTACAGTGAGCTATGATTCTGCCATTACACTCCAGCCTGGGTGACAGAGCAAGATCCTGTCTCTTAAAAACAAATAAGCAGGCCAGACTCAGTGGCTCAGCCTGTAATCCCAGCACTTTCGGAGGCTGAGGCGAATGAATTGCCTGAGCCCGCAAGACCAACTGGGCAACTTGGCGAGACCTCATCTCTACAACAAATCAAACAAATTAGCTGGGTGTGGTAGCATGCACTTGTAGTCCCAGCTATTTGGAAGGCTGACGCAGAAGGATCACCAGAGCCCAGTAGGTTGACGCTGGGATTGCTGTAACTATGCCACTGCAGTCCAGTCTGGCAACAGAGTGAGACTCTGACTCAAAAAAACCAAAAACAAACTATATACACACAAACACAAACACACACACACAAACACACACACACACACACACACACACACATATATATAAATAAATGTACACATACACATACATACATAAAACATTTTTTAAAATCCTACTGGCAGACACTGTCAGTTGCCTATCCAATACACATGCCTCTTAATCCTCACTAGCACAGCCTAATTACCACCTAAAAACATTAAAATCCCTAGATAACTCTGCAGCTAGGGTTAACTGTGCAAAACAGCTGTAGTCAATCAGGTATAGATGGACATTCATAGGGAGGAATCCCACCCCAAATAAAAAAAGCAAAGCCTCATAAGATAATTTTTGGCCCTCTGCGTTCTTGATGTCCAGGGATTCAGCAACCATCATGTGACTATGAGGACAATAAAGACAATGGAGCAAGAAGATAAGAAGATTACTAAGCTGCAATTCCTGCCCTTAACTATGTCTTTTTAATCTTTTTTTTTTTTTTTTAGAGACTGGGTCTCATTATGTTGCCCAGACTGCTCTTGAACTCTTGGCCTCAAACGATCCTCCCAAAGTGCTAGAATTGCAGGTGGGAGCCACTATGCTCAGTCAATTGTCTTTATCATGACTTATTATGTAAAAAGAATAAAAACCTTACTAGCACAGGCCACTGCAATCAAGTTTCTGTTGCATGCACTGAGCACAACATTAACTGACATATTACCCATGATGATTAGGTACTAGGGCCAGCCCACAAAATCTATATTTAACCCATAATTATCGGATATATAAAAGCAGTCCTTTGTTCAGAGTTTCAGCTTACGCTGCCAAGAAGATATTTGTCCCTAATTATCTTTTTGTATTTAAAATACAGAATCAGGATTTTCTAAATGAAAAGGATCTGTCTTAAAAACAGATCTGTCTTCAAGATCAAAAAGAAGTCATGTAAGTGGCTCAAGCCTGTAATCCCAGCACTTTGGGAGGCTGAGGCGATAGGATTACCTGAGCTCAGGAGTTCGAGACCAGCCTGGGCAACTTGGTGAGATCTCATCTCTACAATAAATCAAAAAATTAGCCGGGCATGGTGGCACATGCCTGTAGTTCCAGCTACTTGGAAGGCCGAGGTGGAAGGATCACCTGAGCCCAGCAGGTCCAGGCTGTGGTGGCCATGAGTGTGCCACTACACTCCAGCATAGGCGACAGAGTGAGACTCTGACTCAAAAAAAAATCAAAAAGAAACTTCATAAGGACATGGACTTAATATTGTCTCCTAAAGGCCTATAATAGTACTTGGCACATAGTAGATGGTCAGTAAATGCTTTTATTTATTGTCAAATGAATAAAAGATGATCGAAGTCAATCAGATTTATTTTACAAATAAAAGAAGTAATCCTCAAAGAGAGTAAGTATTTCATTCTTTCATTCCACAAATACTATTTGACCACCTATTATATACCATGTATAATAATAAAAGATAGCCGGGTTCAGTGGCTCAGCCTGTAATCCCGCGCCTTTGGGAGGCTGAGGTGAGTGGATTGCCTGAGCCCGTGGGTTCGAGACCCGCCTGGGCAGCGAGACCTCATCTCTACAATAAATCAAAAAATCAGCCGGGCATGGTAGCGTGCACCTGTAATTCCAGCTACTTGGAAGGCTGAGGCGGAAGGACTGCCGGAGCCCAGCAGGTTGAGGCTGCGGTGGCCGGGAACGGCCACTGCACTCCAGTCTGGATGACAGAGTGAAACTCCAACTCAAAAAAAATAAAAAATAAATAATAAAAGATATCTATGATATAATGGTAAACAAGACAAAACACTGCCCTCACAGAGTTTACAGCATATGGGGGAAGTCAGATAATTAACCAAGATCTATATTGACTCTGTGAACTGATGAGTGACAGATCTAATGTGGCCTAGGGCATCAGGGAAAGCTTTCCAGAGGAAAGCAAGGCTCCAGCGTGGCAAGTAGATCAGACACACAGCTCAGGCCCCAGCAGGGCAAGGGCCTCGTCTTCCCTCAGCACTAAGATTCCCAGAACCTAAAACAGGAGCTTGGAATCTTGTTTTACAGGAGCTTAACAAATATCTGCTGAATGGGAATAAGGTTATTTTTTAAAGTATTTAGAAGGATGAATATGAAATTTGACTGGAAAAGTAGGGAAGGAAAGGAATTTCCAAGAAAAAGGAGTATGCACGACTCTGGTCCTTCCTATCTGGGGTAGACCATTAGGACAGAAAGACATAAACGAATCTGAGGCTTAATCATGGGTCAAATAAGTTTCTGTGGCCCACCCTGGAAACATAAGCACAATGCTATCATAGTTTCTACAAAAAATGTTGCTGTTTAAGCTGTACTCACTGATATCTCTCCAGTAAGTGTCACTTCTGGGCAGGCGAGTAGAGGTTCCTATTCTTCTGCAACAGATGACACAATAAGCAGCCAGGGACATTCTGTGAATGTGAAATAATTATAACAAATTTAATTTAGCATCTAACTCAAAACATTTAACTACAAGAACATGTTACCATCATAGTGGATTGCCCACAGAGTTAGATTTTTCAAGACCAGGAAAAAAGTTTCCAATTAAAAAAAATTTCTCCCTTAAAAACTTAAAACAAGTCACGTGTAGTGCTCACACCTATAATCTCAACACTTTGAGAGGCAGAGGTGAGAGGACTGCCTGAGCCTAAGGGTTAGAGACCAGCCTGGGCAACTTGGCAAGACCCCGACTCAACAATAAATCAACAGATTAGCTGGGCGTGGTGGCTCGTGCTTGTAGTTCCAGCTACTTGGAAGGCTGAAGTGGAAGGATCGCCTGAGCCCAGCAGGTCAAGGCTGCAGTAGCTGTGAGCATGCCCCTGTACTTCAACCTGGGCAACAGAGTGAGACTCCAACTCAAAAAAAAAAACCAAAGCAGACATATTAGAATAATATTTTGCCAGTATCTTAATTATTCTTCTTCAAACTGAGTCCAGTTGTGAAAGCAATTGACAGATAACAGGAATATACAGATTATTAATCAGATACCAATATAGGCATTAAAATATTTTTAATGTCTTTGAAAATAATATACCTACTTATGTGCATATTTATCTCTGATCACTGAAGGTCCTACAGACATGAGAAAAAACTCTACATGGAAGATATACTCAGAATCCACAGAAGTACTTAGCGTTTCTCTAGCTCCTTCTGAATGGTACTCAACATTGTTCTAATTTTTAAAATTTAATGGTTGGCATTTTATCAAAGGAGGACCATAACCCAACTAGTTTATCAACTGAGTAAAGATTATCGAAATATGATGTAAGCACTCCTAGAACAACTCAGTATTCTAGAAGCATATCAGACTGTCTTTGGATAATGAGACTCCACTCTGTTTTTGCTATAAGGGAATAGAAGGAAGGTACCCTGAGGTACCCATGAGGTAACAGCTTTATAGGGATTGGGGGAAATTTCTTGGTGTACATGAGTAAGAAATAACACAAAAAACTTTTAAATTTTTTCTTAATTGTGATTCCATCACATCAACTGGTGACTAAGTAAACTAGGCAACAGGTAAATGCATCAAGTCATTGTATTAAAGGTCTTGTTTCTTATTTGCTCACTTGTCTAATGGGTTGCTGCTATTTCTCTGTGAGACATAGATAAGGGTAAAAATGATATAAGGGGCAACCCACTTTCAGGTCCCCTCCCGCTTGGGAACTTGTTTTGTCTTCTGAATAAAGTCCTGCTTTCTCACCTCTGAAAAAGAAAAAAAAAGGATATAAAGACCATAATGAAGAAGGTACTCACAAAACCAGGGCAGCACTGGTGTGCGGCTCTGTATTTTAGTTACTACACAAAAACTATACTAAAAAACACAGAGCAAACATACCTTCTTTCAACCTGACACCTACTACAAAAGGAGTCAAGTGTAAAACATTATACAGATACCCTTTCATGACCTGCCTGGGCAACTTGGCAAGACCTCATCTCTACAATAAATCAAAAATTAGCCGGGCGTGGTAGCGCACGCCTGTAATTCCAGCTACTCGGAAGGCTGAGGCAGAAGGATCGTTGGGGCCCAGCAGGCGAGGCTGCGGTGGCTGGGAGCGGCCACTGCACTCCAGTCTGGGCGACAGTGAGACTCCAACTCAAAAAAAACCCCAAAAAACAGACACCCTTGTCTTCTCTGGCCTACAAACCTTCCTCAAGTTAACTTCAACTCACCTTCCCAAACTTCCTGTCCACTGAGTCCTATTGCATATGCAAATAGACTTCCTCTACCTCCTTGTTATTTCCTCTTCTAGATTTCCTCAGTTAACACCTCTGGATCTTGCATCTTTCCATCTTTCTCTGGAATAAATGTTCACTGTAACACTCAACTCTCCGAGTCTTGATTATTTTAAGACTATTGTGCATCTACCGTCCAGTCCCAACAAACCTTTCACCCTTGCTTTACCCAGAGTGAGACTGACTAGTGGCTCCACCACGTCCCCAGCAGTCTTGACTCCGTGATGCAACCCTTCAACCTCTCTCTGCTATTTCCCTCAATACTAAATCCCCCTCTTTCTATTATCCTGAAACCCCAATCTGAAATGTGTACTATCTCTGCCCCTATACCTGGATGGCCAAAATTGAGGGGGATGGGAATAAAAAGACAAATTCTGGTGGGCTCTTGGAAGTATTTTTGCTGTTCTTAGCCAGTTCTCCTCTCATTGCCACGGTGACTATTCTGAACAACCCACATACCCTCCCAAGTCTCCTATGCTATCTCTGTGTCTCTCAGACCATCTTGCCTCTTATTTCTCTCCGAAAACGAAGACTGTGAACTCCCTCACTTCTACTCCCAAACCTACAAGCAGGGACAGAGCCAAGTGTTATGGAGTTTAATGTTTAGTCACACTGAGGGACCGGAAGAGGGACTCTAACAAAACAGAACACAAAATTACATATACCAACACATACTACAACAACTACTTGGGGGGGCTGAGATGGGAGGATTGCCTGAACCCAGAAAATTGAGGCTGCAGTGAGCCGTGATCAGTCCATTGCACTCCAGCTTGGGCAACAAAGTGAAAATCTGTCTCAAAAAACAAACAAGGAACAATGGACAGTTACAGGGGAAACTGACAAATGCATAAGTCAGTATGAGATTTATAAAAACTTCACTCAGATATTGATAGATCACGCAGGCAAAAATTAGTAAAAAAAAAAAAAAAAATTTACCAGAGAAACTTTCAGCTGGGTTAGGTGGCTCAGCCTGTAATCCCAGCACTTTGCTGTGGCCGAGGCAAGTGGATTGCCTGAGCCTGCGGGTTCAAGACCAGCCTGGGCAACTTGGTGAGACCTCCTCTCCACAATAACTAAAAACTTAGCCAGGCGTGGTGGTGCATGCCTATAGTTCCAGCTACTTGGAAGGCTGAGGCGGAAGGATCGCCTGAGCCCAGCAAGTCAACACTGGGATGGCCATGAGTGTGCCACTGTACTCCAGCCTGAGATGGAGTGAAACTCCAACTAAAAAAAAAAGAAACTTTCAACATTTTATGGGAAAAGATATGATGGCTTGACAAAATGGGTACACTAAATTCTGCCCACAACAAAGAATAAGCTTATATATTTATAAATTTATAAATATTGACTGCAACCAGGTAACAAAGCAAGTGTTCATAATTCCAAAGACTCTATGTCACACAGCACAATAAAAAGATATTCTTTAAAAATTGCATATGTTTGGAAAGTAAAAACCATACTCCTAAACCACTCCCAGGTTAGAAAAAAATTAGCAGAAACTTAAAAAGGGAATTTACAGCTTTAAATGCATTTACGAAAGAACAAGAACTGCTCATATTAGTTAAGCATTACTGAGGAAGTTAGGAAAAGGACAAGGTGTAACTGAAAGAAATAAAGAAAAATAAAATAATGAAGAGTAGAAATAGAAAACAAAACAAAATGAAATAGAGATGATTAGCAAAACCAACAGATGATTCTAGGAAAAAATTAATAAATCATTTTTATATTAACAAACTATAAGACTGCTCAAAAGTGAAAAAGAAGAGGTACAAATAATGTGAGGAACCAAAAAAGTAGACAATTTTAAGGATGAAAAATTGTAGAAATGGTATAAAAACTTTATACTAATGATGTTGAAAACTTGCATTCATATTTTATTTAAATAGTTATTATCAAGACTAATTGAAGAAGAAAGAAAATCTGAATAAACCAACAATTACAGAAGTAACTGATTCTAAAAAGGAGGCACATAATTAACTGAATACGATGTGTGGCCCTTGTTTGGATCCTAATCCTAACAGACCAATAGTGCAGAACACAGCAGAAGTTTATGAAATAGAAACACTAATTAGATATCTGATGATACTGTATTTCTTTTGGGGACATAATGGTGAGTTTTGTTTTTATTTTTTTCAGGAAAGATATATACTAAAGTACCTATGGCTTAAATGATAAGACATTTTGAATTTGCTTCAAAACAATGAAGTGTGGTGGTGGTGGAAAGTGAATATAGGTTACGTTTCTTCATTTGTCTTTTGTTTTTGTTTTTTTCGAGGGGAGAACATTGGACTTCCAGCATCTGTTTCAGAAGGAGCAGAAAAAGAGGAAGAGTGAAGATTAAGAAGAGAAAGGCAGGAAGTTGATGAATCAAGGTCTCCGTGGAAGTGGAGAGATGAGCGCCAGGACACAGAGCATTTCCTTTTGAGAAAGGGATGAGACCTGTTCCCAGAAACTGAGAAAACTGTCAGGAAACACACATTTGTAATATGGAAATGGTGACACAGATAAGTATGCAAAGGTCAGATGTATGTATAAGTTTACTGTGGAATTATGATGCTTAAGCTTTGTGTCTTACTTGCACTGGCTTCTTTGAGTGACAGGAATTACTAGGAGTTGTAAGGTCCAAGGCAGGGAGGGAGCATCAGGTTGCAAACTTTTTTTTTTTTTGAGATGGAGTCTCACTCTTGTCACCCAGGCTACAGTGCAGTGACACGCTCACTGCCACTGCAGCCTTGACCTACTGGGCTTAAGTGATCCTTCCACCTTAGACTTCCAAGTAGCTGGAACTTCAGGCCCACACTAGCATGCCCAGCTAGTCTTTGTGATTTATGGTAGAGATGAGGTCTCACCAAGTTGCCCAGGCTGGTCTTGAACCCCCAGGCTCAGGTAATCCTCTCACCTTGGCCTCCCGAAGTGCTCGGATTACAGGCTGAGCCAACATGCTTGGCCCGGCAGCAATTCTATATCAGCATTTTGGATCACAAAGTCTCAGAAGAATGTTACCAATCTCTAAGCTTTCAGTAACTTATTGTGATTTATTTTCTAATTTTTCAATAACTTTCGCTTTAGTGCCTAAGTTTCTAACAGGCCTGCATTTGTATGCACCTAATGATGTATCTTTTCACATCATGACATTAAAAAAAAAAAAGATAGCATTTGCTTGGCACACCAACTGAGGAGTTCTGTACTACAGAGTAAGATCCATGAAATCAGGGGTATATTTTTCTTGCAAATTTCCAGTGCCTAGAACAGTTCCTGCTTCACAGGAACTCAGATAAGTATTTGTTGAACGAATAACTAATTTAAAGAAACAGCCAGGTGTAGTGGCTCAGGCCTGCACTCCCAGCACTTTGGGAGGTCAAGGTAAGAGTATCGCTTGAGTTCAACAGTTTGAGACCAGCCTAGGCAACATATGATCTCGCCTGAACAAAGAAAAAACACAAAAATTAGCTGAGTGTGATGGCACGTGCCTGTAGTCCCAACTACTCAGGGGGCTGAAGTGGGAGGATTGCCTAAGCCCAGAAAGTTGAGGGTGCAGCGAGTTATGAACATGCCACTCCACTCCAGCGTGGGCAACAGAGTGAGACAACAATGCAGCAACAACAAAAAAGAAACTTGGTACTTTGTTCTTTTTATCATCATATACTATCCTCTGGCCGAGTGCTCAGCCTGTAATCCCAGCACTTTTGGAGGCCAAGGGGAGAGGATTGCCTATGCCTGGGGGTTCGAGACCAGCCTGGGAAACTTGGTGAGACTGCATCTCTATAATAAACCACAAAAACTAACCAGGTGTGGGGGCATGCGTCTGTAGTTCCAGCTACTTGGAAGGCTGAGGCAGAAGGATTGCCTACACCCAGCAGGTTGCGGCTGCAGTGGCCATGAACGTGCCATTGCACTCCAACCTGGGCAACAGAGACTCCAACTGAAAAAAAAAAAATGTATTGCCTTAAGTTCTATTTCATATATTAAGATTTATTTACCAACCCTTAGAAAATGGAGGACATACCTTCATGGAAATTGGAACTGGCATCCAATTCCTGAACAAAACCTGAAACCCACAGGCCATAAGAGAGAAGATACACAAGTGGGACCTCATTAAACTGACAAGCTTCTGCAAAGTCAAAGAAACCATCAAGAGAGCAGAGAGACTGCCTACAGACTGGGAAAAAGTATTTGCCAACTCCAGGTCTGACAAAGGCTTAACATCTTGGATCTACAAGGAACTCAAACATGCTGAAAAGAAGGAAACAAACAACCCCATTATAAAATGGGCAAAAGATATGAACAGACACTTCACAAAGGAAGACATCCGAGCAGCCAACAGACACATGAAGAAGTGTTCAACCTCACTAATCATCAGGGAGATGCAAATCAAAACCACACTGAGATACCACCTAACTCCAGTCAGAATGGCAATTATCAATAACTCAAAAAATAACAGTTGCTGGAGAGGGTGTGGCGAAAAGGGAACACTTTTACACTGTTGGTGGGAGTGCAAACTAGTTCAACCTCTGTGGAAAACATCATGGTGTTCCTAAAAGCTCTAAATATTGCTCTCCCATATGACCCCGCAATCCCCCTACTGGGAATATACCCTGAAGAACTCAAATCACTCTATAGAAAAGATACCTGCACACGTATGTTTATCGCAGCATTGTTCACAATAGCAAGAACCTGGAAGCAACGATGCTGCCCATCAAAAAAGGACTGGATTTTTAAAATGTGGTACATATACCTGATGGAATACTACATAGCCATAAAAAAGAACAAAATCATGAATTTCGCAGCAACCTGGATGAATCTAGAGTCTATAATACTGAGTGACCTCTCACAGAAACAAAGATCTGAGTATCACATGTTCTCACTCATATAGTGGACCTTGAACATCCAGTGTAATACTATAAGAAAATGACTGACA
>NW_007259259.1:306954-308747 GCF_000164805.1 Carlito syrichta
CCAGGTCGAGGCTGGGGTGGCCGGGAGCAGCCACTGCACTCCAGTCTGGGCGACAGAGTAAGACTCCAACTCAAAAAAAAAAAAGAAATGACTATATTTTAAACATGCTATATAAAGTATAAATTTAAATAATATCATTATCCTCCCAAATGAGAATATTAAAATGCCTCAAGTCCAATATGACCTCTCCTATCTTCTTTGGTATTTCTGTCTAGTACTTTAATTCCATTTTATTTTTAAACATCCCACAAGACGTCATTTTTAAAAGCAGAGTCAATCTATTTACCAACATTTGGTTAATGTGAGTCTTACATCCACAACTTCTTTCTGGATTCAGATTATTCTTGATGAAGTATAAGTATATCCTTTGATAGTGCTTTCATGAGAGCCTACGTGTAGTTAGCACTTTCACTCTTAGCATATCTAAAATGTTATATTTTAGATTGCTAAAAAGTTGTTGGCTTTAGGAGTTAGAACAGTAGGTTTCTTTCAGTGCAATAAGAATATTTGCCCTGCTATTTCTTGTTGCTCAGAAGAAATCTGTTATAAGCCCAATTATTGTTTCTTTGTAGGCAAAGCAAAGAATTTCAAGATTGTGCTCTGTAGAACCACACTGTCTGGTTTCAAATCCAGTTCCATGAACAATTTGTATTAATCATGTTTTTTAAGCTATGATGCTTTGACATCTTAGGACCTTGAGACCCAAGGAGTAACTGCCCCTCCCTGGGCAAGCTAACTCTCAGAGGTAGCAAAACACGTGCCTGTGAGCATGCCTTTCATATGAAAACCAACCAATCCCAAGTCCATACTCCCAACCACCTCCTTTCCCTAACTCACACATCCAGCCAATGAGTCAATGGTCCACATACCCAAAATTAGCCCAGGACTAGGCACCAGACAACTAAGGACCACCCTTCTGTCCTGTCAAAATTATTCAAACTATCCAATCCTACCTTATCTCACCCATTCCTTTCCACAAAAACCACCAATAAAGATTCTGGCCTATCCTTTCCCATTTCTCCTTATACTTCCTTACTGAACCTAGTACTTCCCTATGTGGCTTTGCATGGTGTGGTATGCCCTTGAGAATGGTACATAATCATCTCTTCTTTCACAGCAGTTGTGTCTGTCTATATCTGATTTTTTTTTTAATCCCAGGAATATTTTAAAACATAGCTAGACACAACCTCTCTATATCTCACTCTCATCGATGAAATGGTGATAATAATGGGACTACTTTAAAGGGTTATTATAAACATTATGAGTTATTATATTTAAATCAAACAAAAAAGTATCTATTCCAAACTAAGTGTTTATTAAATGCTACCTTTCCTTATCATCAATGCTACATTCCATCTGGCAGTTTTAAGATCTTTGCTTTGTTCTGATGTCCTTACAATTCTTTACTTTATGTTTGTTTTACATATCCCACTCAAGATTTCAATCTTAGAATTCACATTTTCCTTCAATTCTACAATATTCTTAACAATTATCACTTTGACCTCCACTCTACATTTTCCTTCTGGTATTCCTATGAGATGTATACAAGATTTTAAAATTCCATTCTTCAAATCACAACTTCTTCCATATTTTCTACTTTTTTTCCCATCTCTCTAACATGCATTATGGATTGTAGCCCCAAATCTATCTTCTAATTCATCAACCCTCTATTGAACTGTATTTAGCCTGTCATTCAATCCATCCAGTGAGTATTTCAATAACTTTTTTCTTCATTTCTAAAACTTCTAGTTGGCTCACTTTCACACTTGCCTACTCTTTTTTTTTTTTTTTTT
>NW_007259259.1:309061-325099 GCF_000164805.1 Carlito syrichta
ACGAGGTCTCGCCAAGTTGCCCGGACTGGTCTCGAACCCACGGGCTCAGGCAATCCACTCACCTTGGCCTCCCAAAGTGCTGGGATTACAGGCTGAGCCACCGAGCCCGGCCACCTACTCTTTTTACACAAAGTCTTTAAAGAGCAGATTATTTATTTGTTTGAGTTGGAGTCTCACTCAGTTGCCCAGGCCAGAGTGCAGTGGCACAATTATGGCTCATCACATCTCTAATTTCCTGGGCTCAGGAGATCCTTCCACCTCAGCCTCCTGAGTAGCTGGAACTATAGGCTCACACCACCACATCTGGCCAATTTTTGAATTTTTTAAAGTCAGAGTCTCACTGTCTCCTAGAATGAAGTGCAGGGGCACAATCATGGCTTACCACAGCCTCAACTTCCTGGGCTCAAGTGATTCTTCCTCCTCAGTCTCCCGAGTAGCTGGGACTACAGGTGTGTACTACCATGCCTGGCTTATTTTTCTTTTTTGTAGAGATGAGGTCTCACTGTGTTGTCTAGACTGGTCTTAAACTCCTGGCCTCTAGCGGTTCTCTCTCCTCAGCCTCCCAAAGTGCTGGGATTACAGGTGTGAGCCACCATGTCCAGGTAATTTTTTTTATTTTGTATAGAAATGAGATCTTGTTATGTTGCCTAGGATAGTCTCGAACTTGTGGGCTCAAGCAATCCTTTCTCCTCAGCCTCCCAAAGTGCTAGGGTTACATGCATGAACCACCACACCCAGCCTTAAAGTGCAGATTACATTTTTTTAAATGACCACAACTTATTCCATTTTCTATAACCATGTCCTTTGGTAGTTCTCTCCCATACTGACTTCAGACTGGCCAGTGAGTGACTTCAGCCACAGGACAATAAAAACATGATGCAGAGACTTGAAAAGCATATGCACATTAAGACTTCCATCTTGTGGAATCTTGAGATCACAACCATGTAAAGGAGCCCAGGTTAGTCTACTGGATGACAAAAGAAATGTCCACTATCCCCTTTAATGAAACCAACAAGGACACACTGACAGTCTGCATCAGCTGCCAGACAAGTGAGGCCATATTAGACTAGCCACTCCCTAGCTTCCCATACGAACTCCACATTCAACCCTTACATGTGTAAGCAATAATACATGGCTGTTGGCTAACAGGCTTTGGGAGGGCTTAAAAAGTTACAAAAAACTCACACATGTGGTTTCTAAACTTTATACTTTAAACACTTATTTTAAAAACTCTCAGGTAATATTTCGATTTATTAGGGCTGGCTATCTTTTATGCTGGTGTGTTTCCTTGTATGCTTTGTAATCTCTTAGAGCTCGTCTTCAGGGCGGGTATTTCCTGTGGGAGTCCTATGTGCTCTGGTCTATACTACAGTTTCAAACTTAACTCTGCCCAAGTACCAAAGGTATTATAAATTTATAGATGTCTTAATTTGGGTTTCCAGCACTTATGAAGACACAGTGAAGTCAAATCCCACAACCACAAGTTGTATAGAATTAGAGTTCCAATTTCCATTCCTTCATGCTCCTGTTAAGAGCAAGTTTTTGTGATCTAATAGGAGGAAATTTTCTAGTCCATTTCCTTGAATGTGTAGTCCTCCAAGCCCCTCACTTTTAGGCTAGGCTGAGTTTTTGTTGTTGTTGTTGCTGTTGTTGTTTGAATTGGAGTCTCACTCTATCGCCCAGGCTAGAGTGCAATGGCATACTCACAGCCACCCCAGCTCGACCTTCTGGGCTCAAGTGATCCTTCCTCCTCAGTCTTCCAAGTAGCTGGAACTACATGCATGCGTTACTGCATCCACCTAATTTTTTATTTAGAGACGAGGTCTCACCAAGTTGCCTGGGTCAGTCTCGAACCCACGGGCTCAGGCAATTCACTCACCTTGGCTTGCCAAAGTACTGGGATTACAGGTTGAGCCACCAAGCCTGGCCAGCTGAGTTTAACTTTACATGAACATAGAGCCCAAGTAATTAATTCTCTATCAGATTCTAGTAACTTGTTTCAACCTCTCCCTCAGTGCTATAACTTCTCACCATTCCAAGTTTTTCTTTACCTTTTACCTAGAATTTTCATGTATATGGAGGGAGGAAAAGGTGCTGTCTGGAAGTGAATTTAACTTTCAAAATCTGAGCATGTTATTCTTCTTTAAATATTTTGATAATTCCTTTTCGTCTAAGACAGTGTTTCTTAAAATTTTGGTCTATAGAAAATGAGTGGTCCTGAGTTGTTTATCAAGAAAACTGGCTGAATGCAAACTAGTGCAACATTTTGGAAAACAGTGTGGCGATTTCCTGAAAGAACGGGAAATTGACCTTCCATACGACCCAGCAATCCCCCTATTAGGAATATACCTGGAGAAACTCAAATCATTCTACCAAAAAAATACCTATACACACAGGTGTATTGCAGCACTATTCACAACAGCAAAAACATGGAACTAACCATGCTGTCCATCAAAACTGGACTGGATTAAAAAAGTGGTACATATACATAATGAAGTATTACGCAGCCATAAAGGAGGACAAACATGGACTTTGCAGCAACTTGGATGGACTTAGAGTCTATCATACTCAGTGATCTATCACAGAAACAGAGTACCATATGTTCTCACTTATAAGTGGACCTTGAACAATTATCATAATACTAAAAGAAAGCGACTGGCAGCATTGGGAAACTGTCAGGGGAGTAGGGGTAGGATTGGCAGTTGAGGGAAACTGGTGGGAAGGCACACCTCATCAACAAGGGTACCTGCATAATGAACATTTGTATATCTAACCCTGAACTGTAACCCACATCTTTAAAATAAAAAAGTTAAAAGTTAAAAAAAAAAACTGGCTGGGTACAGTGGCTCACACCTGTAATCCCAGCACTCAGGCCAAGATGGCAGGATCACTTGAGCCCAGGAGCTCGAGACCAACCTGGACAATGTAGTGAGATCCCATCTCTACAAGAAAAAAAAGTTTTTTTTTAATTTAAAAAAGAAAACTGTAGCTTATCTCAGTTTCAGAGGAAAAGTTATAAAGATAATTTTGGTCACGCCATTTTTTTTCATTTCATGGTATAACTCAGATATACTAATATCTACCCCTTTAAATATACAGTTTGAAGGGTTTTGACAGTCAAATGAAATTATAAAAGTTCTATCAGCCCAAACATTTCTGTGTCCCTTTGTAGTCAAGTCTTCCCACATCCAGCTCTGGAAACCACTGATATTTTCTGTTCCCATAGTGTTTTTGCCTTTGCAAAAACATCATATAAATGGTATTATACAGTATGTAGCCTGAGTCTGGCTTCCTTCACTTAGAAAAATGCCCACTTGAAAATCACCCATGTTGTTATATGTACCAGTAATTTATTCTTTTCACTGGTGAGTACAATTATGTGGTATAGATACACATCCCCCAGCTGAGGGACATTTGGGTTGTTTCCAGTTTTGGATGAATATGAATAAAGCAGGTATAAATATTGGCAAAAGGCTTTTTTTGTGTGAAATAAGTATCACTTCATATTACTGAATTTTATTTGCTGGTAATTTGTTAAGGATTTTTGTGACTATGTTCATAAAATACATTAATCTCTAATATTCTTTTTATTTCAGAGATGGGGTTTCACTCTGACACAGTGGTGCAGTTATGGCTTACCGTAGCCTTGAACTCCTAGGTTCAAGCAGTTCTCCCATACAGCTCCCAAGTAGCTGGGATTACAGGTGTCACACCTAGCTCTAGTTTTCAGATGATGCCTTTGTTATTTCTATCTATTATCTTATGTTGGTCTTACTTAAAAAAAATAGGTACATGTTCCATCTCTTCTATATTCTGGAAGAGTTCATGAAGAACTGGTCATTTCTCATCCTTAAAATGTCTTAGGTAGTATTCTCATATTATCTTTTTAATGTCTTAGGGTCTATAGTGATGTTTTCTCTCACTCCTAATTTTGGCAACTTATATTTTTTTTCTTGGCCACTCCAGTTAGATAGATGCTTATTGACTTCATTATATTTTTAAAGAAGCAACTTTTAGTTTCATTGAATTACTGCTGCTTCGTTCTTCTCTCTTGTGTTCCCTGCCTTCTGCTTGCTTTAACTTCAAATAGCCTTCCTTTTTCCACTTTCTTAAAAATTGAAGGTTAAATCACTGATCAAAGATTTTTTTTTAAATAAGTATTTAAAATAAAAAATTAGCCAGGCATGGTAGCACACACCTGTAGTTCCAGCTACTTGGAAGGCTGAGGCAGAAGGATCACTGGAGCCCAGCAGGTCAACGCTGAGGTGGCCATGAGTGTGCCACAGAACTCCAGCCTGGGCAACAGAGTGAGACTCCAACTCAAAGGAAAAAAAAGTATTTAATACCAAGAACTTACTTCTAATTATGCTCTGATTGCATTCCTCAATTTTTGATTTGCAGAAAGGTTTTGTCTTTTCTTTCATTCAATAAAAAATCTTTTCCAATTTTATTATGACTTTCCTGACTCATATTTACAAGTATTTATTAATTGCCCTGATACCTTTGTTATTAATTTTTAGCTTAATTTTATTGTCATTTTGTATAAGTTCAAGTCTTTTAAATCTTGTCAAGGTTAAATAGAGTGTTCTACAAATGTCAATTAGGTCAAGGTGGTTGACAGTGTTTTCCAGGGTTTCTCTTCCTACTGATTTTCTGTCAACTCATTCTGGTGAAGGAAAGTGTGAAGGTAAGGGCCAGGCAGATTATGAAAGCCCTTTCAAGCTAAGTTAAACAGTCTAAAGCTTACCCTGAGTTATGGGAAGCTGTTGGAAGATAAACCTCAAGAAATGGAGTAACAGGGTCAGACTTTAATTTTTTTTTGGAAAAATTAATAAGGTACAAAAGAGGTTAGAGAAGAGACAAGAGATGGGAATAACCAATAATGAGGTTTTTAACAATAACAAAGAATAAATGTATACCTGAATTAAGTCAATGGCTCTGATAATGACCAAGAAACAGATTTAAGAGCTACTAAGAAAATAGAGGCTGGGCTAGGTGTCTCAGCCTGTAATCCCAGCACTTTGGGAGACTGAGGCAAGTGAATTGCCTGAGCCCGCAGATTCAAGACCAGCACAGGCAACTTGGCGAGAACTCATCTCTACAATAAATTAAAAATTAGCCAGGCGTGGTAGCACGCGCCTATAGTTCCGGCTACTTGGAAGGCAGAAGTGGAAGGATGGCTGGAGCCCAGCAGGTCGACACTGGGGTGACCGTGAGTGTGCCACTGCCCTCCAGCCTGGGCAACGGAGTGAGACTCCAACTCAAAAAAAAGAGAGAGAGAAAATAGAATCACCTAATCTGATAACCAGTTGGATGAGGGATGGAGGGGAATGAATAAGAGAGAGAAGACAAATATGGTTGTCTAGCTTGAATTACTAAGTATATGGAATAAAATTTAATATTTACCAATATAAGGAAATACAGGAAGAGAAATTGATTTGGCAGAATGGATGAATTCCCAATTTCAATGTGTTGAGCTTAAGGGTCTTGTGAAATATTCATGTAAGATGTCTAATAGGCAATGTAGGCTCGCAGAGAGGTCTAATCTACAAGTATAAATTTATGAATCACCAAATATAATTAATTGCAATAGAGTGAAGTTATTAAAGAGTAACATATAAAACAGTGTTACTAAAAATATCATCCAAGGGCTATCTGCAGAGGTACTTAATAAAATGCAGATTCTGGGGCACTAGTCTAGATTTAACATCTTTGTCCCAAGTCTCAAAAAACTGAAAGCAAGATATTGGCAGGGCTGAACTCATTTCTAGGCTCAGTCAGGTCATAGGCAAAACTGAGTTCCTTTCAGTTATAGCACTGAAGTCCTCATTTCCTTGATGATTGTTATCTG
This sequence comes from Carlito syrichta, assembly GCF_000164805.1. NCBI lineage: Eukaryota > Metazoa > Chordata > Mammalia > Primates > Tarsiidae > Carlito > Carlito syrichta. The sequence goes on from NW_007259259.1 coordinate 314,913, forward strand.
GGAACTACCATCATCTCCTAGTGGTTTTAATTTGCAATGGTGGTTTTCATCTCATTGTGGTTTTAATTATTTGCAGTACCCTGAAAACAAATCATGTTGAACACCTTTTCATTAGCCATTTCCTTTTTTTTGCTATGTTGCCTAAGCTGGTCTTGAACACCTGGCTCAAGTGATCCTTCATCATAGCCTCCCAAGCAGCTGGGACTAGAGAAGCATGCCACTGTATCTAGCTTACATATTTTTGTGTGTGTGACATGTCTGTTCAAGTCTTTTGCCACTTCTAATTGGAATGTTTGTGTTTTTTTTTTAAATGAGTTATCAGTTATTTATGCATTCTGGAAACAAACTGTCAGATATATGTACATATACAGTCATGCATCACATAATGTCAGTGATACGTTCTGAAATATGTATCATTAGGGGATTTCATCATTGCGTGAACATCAGAGTATACGTACACAAACCCAGATGGTACAGCCTGCCATACACCTAAGCGATATGGTATCGCATATTGCTTCTAGGCTACAAACCTATATACGTTATTATACTGAATACTGTAGGCAACTGTAATAAAATGGTATCTGAGTATCTAAACACAGAAAAAGTAGAGTAAAAAATACATTTAAAAGATACAAATGGAGCCGGGCTCGGTGGCTCAGTCTGTAATCCCGTGCCTTTGGGAGGCTGAGGTGAGTGGATTGCCTGAGCCCGTGGGTTCGAGACCTGCCTGGGCAGGTGAGACCTCATCTCTACAACAAATCAAAAAATTAGCTGGGCGTCGTAGCGCGCGCCTGTAATTCCGGCTACTCGGAAGACTGAGGCGGAAGGATAGCCAAAGCCCAGCAGGTCGAGGCTGCAGTGGCCTGGAGCGGCCATTGCACTCCAGTCTGGGCGACACAGTGAGACTCCAATTCAAAAAAAAAAGATACAAATTGTATGCCTGTATAGAGCACTTAGCATGAATGAAGTTTGCAGGACAGGAAGGTGTGTGGGTGAGTCAGTGAGTGATAAGTGAATGTGAAGATCTAGGATGTTATTGTTCACTACTGTAGACTTTATGAACACTGCACACTTAGGCTACCTTAAATTCATAAAATATTTTTCTTTCTTAGCTTACTATAACTTTTTTACTTTATAAACTTTAATTTTTTAAAATTTTGGACTCTTGTAATAGCACTTAGCTTAAAACACACATTGTATATAGTTGTACCAAATATTTCCTTTCCTTATAGCTTCATTCTATTAACGTCTATCTAATTTAATTTCTTTAATTTTTTTAACATTTTGGTTAAAAACTAAGACACAGACATACACATTAACCTAACCTACACAGGACTGGAATCATCAATATCACTGTGTTCTACCACATCTTGTCCCACTGGAAGGTCTTCAGGGCAATAACATACAGTGGAACCATGACCTCGTATGATAACACTGACTTCTTCTAGAATACCTCCTGAAGGACCTGCTTGAGAATCTTCTTAAAGAGGTGTCACTCTTTGCAGAAATATATCCATAGTGATTTACTTGTTTGTTCTTTTTTTTTTTCGTCATAGATTTGCTTATAAGAACATAATGAACTATGATCATTCCTTTCTGTTAATAAAAACCTTTCGGTGTTTGAGTCCACGTTTTTCAGACTTTTTAAGGAACTTGTTGAGGTCTGCAAAAGTTTCTGGTAGCCCCTTTACTCTGCATTTTCTTTTCCTGCAGTTTCCTTTGCTCTTGCCTCTTCTTCAGCTATACATTCTTGTTCCAGTTCCAACAACTCCTTATTAGTCAATTTCTCAGAAACCACCTCTGGGACTCCTAACTGTCATCCTCATCCATAACCAGGCGAAAGTCGTTTGCCGTCTCAACCACAACCTTGTTGTTTTTGAAACCTCCTCATTCTTGACAAATCCTTTGACATCAAGAACGAACCTCCTGAGTGTCTTCTTCCACTCAAACACGCTTCAGTGACATCACTTCAAGCTCAAGCAAAGTTCTCGATGCAGTCTTAGATGTGTAATACTTCCAGAACTGCAATAGTATCATCTCAGTTGAGCATTAGCCTAGCCAACAGTTCTCCTTAGGTAGTAGACTTAAAAGTTGCTACAACTCCTTCAACCATTGGTTGGATCAAAGAAAAGGTCTTTGGAGGGAGAAACTCCACTTTGATATTAGAATAAAGATGATCATAGCCAGGTTTGGTGGCTCAGCCTGTAATCCTGCGCCTTGGGAGACTGAGGTGAGTGGATTGCCTGAGCCTGAGGATTCAAGACCCGCCTGGGCAACTTGGTGAGATCTCATCTCTACAATAAATCAAAAAAATTAGCCAGGTGTGGTAGCACGCACCTGTTGTTCCAGCTACTCGGAAGGCTGAGGCGAGGATCGCCGGAGCCCCAGCAGGTCAAGGCTGCGGTGGCCGGGAACAGCTACTGCACTCCAGTCTGGGTGACAGAGTGAGACTCCAACTCAAAAAAAAAAAAGAATAAAGATGATCAATAAAAGAAGCATGTGCGGGGGCATTATCAATAATATTCTCTAACAGTATTTCTCCATTTCGCTGGCAGACCAATTCAGGAAGGCATCTTGGAAGATAAACTGGCTCATTCATGACTTATCACTCCTATAGTACAATGGCAGTGTGTGCTAATCGATACACTTGAAGGTACTGGGATCCTCACTCTGCCAGATCACAAGGGGTTCAATTTGTAGCCTGAAAAATTGCCCCAAGTTATACTGTCACTAAAAGTATTGAAACAAGCTGGGCTCGGTGTCTCAGCCAGTAATCCCGCACCTTTGGGAGGCTGAGGTGAGTGGATTGCCTGAGCCCCCGGGTTCGAGACCCGCCTGGGCAACTTGGTGAGCCCTCATCTCTACAATAAGTCAAAATTTAGCCAGGCGTGGTAGCGTGCGCCTGTAGTTCCAGCTACTCGGAAGGCTAAGGCGGGAGGATCGCCGGAGCCCAGCAGGTCGAGGCTGCGGTGACCGGTAGCGGCCACTGCACTCTAGTATGGGCGACGGAGTGAGACTCCAACCCAAAAAAAAAAAGCCTTGAAACATGGCATTGCCTTGGCCTCCTTATGGGTGAAAGTCTTTTCAGGCACCCATTTCCAGAATAGAGAGGTTCATCTATATTGAAGATTTGCTCTGACACGTCTTATCTAGAGTTTCCAAAATTTCTTCATCTGCTGTCACATCAGCACTGACAGACTCACCGCTCACCTTCACATTAGGCAATGAATGGTTTAAACCAGCCAGGGACAACAGTAAATTCAACACCAGCCTTTTCTTTCAAAACTGAAAACTTTTTGCTTGGCCATGATCATCATGGTGCTGAAAGGGATCCACTTCTGTGTCTGGTCCTAAATCTAGGTCATTAGAAGTGTTACCATATCTGATACAGGCTCTTCTTGAATTTTTGTTAGTCTCATAACCTTCAATGAAGCAGAGCTTTTAACAGTTTTCCTTTTTTGTTGTTTTGGGGTTTTTTGTTTGTTTGTTTGTTTTTTGAGTTGGAGTCTCACTCAGTCGCCCAGACTGGAGTGCAGTGGCTGCTCCTGGCCACCACAGCCTCGACCTGCTGGGCTCCAGCAATCTTTCCGCCTCAGCCTTCCAAGTAGCTGGAACTACAGGCACACGCTATCACACCTGGCTAATTTTTTTGATTTACTGTAGAGATGAGGTCTTGCCAAATTGCACAGGTGGGTCTCGAACCCGCGAGCTTAGGCAATCCACTCACCTCAGCCTCCCAAAGGTGCGGGATTACAGGCTGAGCCATCAAGCCCGGCTAACAGTTTTCAACACGTGGTTCTTGTTCTTCAAGATTGTTCCTGTGGTAGAATAAGAAACACCTGACTGGCAAGCAATAACCACCACTAATTTTCCATCTTTTATAGTTCTTAATCACTCTTTACTTTGTTTCTAGGAAAATCACATGACATGGCCTCTTACTGGCAACATTAGCAGTGGATTTGTATGCTTAGGGCCATGATAAACAAAACACAAGTAAATCAAGCAAAAGAGAAATAATGCAATCAAGAGACACAATAAACATGTGATGTACAGGGCTACTGATGGACAACATGGCATATTTTACAGTAAATTTTATTTTTTTAATGAGTACACTGTAAAACAATAATTTAAAAGTATAATACAGTAAATACATAAACCAATAACAGTCACTTAATCTCATCAAGTACTATGTACTATACATAATTATAAGCACTATACTTTTATATGACTGGCAGTAGGTTTCTTTTTTTTTTTTGAGTTGGAGTCTCACTCTGTCACCCAGACTGGAGTGCAGTGGCCGCTTCCTGCCACCGCAACCTCAACCTGCTGGGCTCCGGCGATCCTTCCGCCTCAGTCTTCCAAATAGCCGGAACTACAGGGCGCACGCTACCACGTCCGGCTAATTTTTTTTTTTTTTAATTGTCTCGCCAAGTTGCCCAGGCGGGTCTCGAACCCGGGGGCTCAGGCAATCCACTCACCTCAGCCTCCCAAAGCACGGGATTACAGGCTGAGCCACCGAACCCGGCAGTAGGTTTTTTTATACCAGCATCACCCCAAACACATGAGCAATATGTTGTTGATAACATCAGGATGGCTACAATATTACTGGGCAATAGGAATTTTTCAGCTTCCTTATCATCTTATGGGACACCATTGTCCCATAGAAGAATACATAGTTCACTGCTGACCATGACATTATGCAGCACATAACTGTACAGTATACCGTACATATCTTTTCTGAGTCTGCAACTTTCCTATTTCTTTTCTTAAAGATACCATGCGATAAATGGAAGTTTTAATTTTGACAAACAACCTTCATCAATTTTTTTCTTCTATGGTTATGGAATGCCATTTCCTCTCTCTAAGAAACTGTTGTCTGTCTACCTTAATGTGACAGATATTCTCCTATGACTTTGCCTAAAAAGCATTTTTGTCTTAATTTTTTTTTTGAGTCGAAGTCTATCTCTGTCGCCCAGGCTGGGGTGCAGAGGCACACTCACGGTCACTGCAGTCTCGACCTGCTGGGCTCAGGTGATCCTTCCACCTCAGCCTTCCAAGTAGCTGGAACTATAGGCATGCACCACCATGCTGGCTAATTTTTTGATTTATCGTAGAGATGAGGTCTTGCCAAGTTGCCCGGGCTGGTCTCGAACCTGTGGGCTCAGGCAATCCTCTCACTTTGGCCTCCCAAAGTGCTGGGATTATAGCCGTGAGCCACCACATCCGGCCTGCTTTAATTTTTACATTTAGGTCCATGATCCATCTCAAGTTAATTTTTGTGTATTAGATGACATAAAAGTTGATGTTCATTTTTTTTTCTATATGAATATTCAATAGTTCCCATGTCACTTGTTAAAACAAGTTTCCTTTCCCCACTGAACTGACTTTATTCCTTGTTCAGAAATCAACTGACTGTAGCCAGGCACAGACCTGTAATCCCTGCTACTAGGGAGGCTGAGGCAGGAGAATGACTTGAGCCCAGGAGTTTGAGACCAGCCTATGCAACATAGCAAGACCCTGTCTCAAAAAAAATTTTGTTTTTTTGCTATATAAATATAGACCTATTTGACTCTCTATTCCATTCCACTGGTCTATTTGCCTATTCTTATATAAATATTACACTGTCTTGATTACTATAGTTTTATAGTAATCTTGAAGCTGGGTAGTATAAGTTCTCCAGTTTTGTTCTTCCTTTTCAAGATGAACTATTCTATGTCATTGGCAATTCCACATAATTTTAGAATCAGCTTGTCAACCACTATTTTATTTTACCTTTGATTGTGATTACATTAAATCTGAAACACTGATCTTAAGCAGAGAATAGAGAAAAAATTTTGAGGAGGACAAAGAAAGTAAAAATGGAAAGATTATGAATATAAAATAAAATTCAAAAATGCTATTAAATTTAATAATAAGGAGGTCACAAAGATTTTCATAATGACAGCATCATTGCCCTGGCTGAAGAAGAAATCATACTGAAATGAAACATCATTTCATTTCACACTTTCTTTTTTTTTTGAGTTGGAGTCTCACTCCGTCACCCAGGCTGAAGTGCAGTGGCACACTCACAGCCACTGCACCCTCGACCTGCTGGGCTCAGGCGATCCTTCCACCTTAGCCTTCCAAGTAGCCAGAACTACAAGCGCACACTACCAAACCCGGCTAATTTTTTGATTTATTGTAGAGACACAGTCTCACCAACTTGCCTGGGCTGGTCTCAAACCCACTTGTCTTGGCCTCCCAAAGTGCTGGGATTACAGGCTGAGTCACCAAACCCAGCCTCATTTCACACTTTCATTCTTACTAATAAAACCCTATTTGCAGCTGGGCACAAGATAACTGAACAAAGACTATATCTTTTCTGTCTTTCTAGTTAAATGTGATCATTCACTAAGAACTGACTAATGGAATAGGAATGGATGTGTCATATGCAACTTCTGAAAAATGTCCTTAAAAAGAAGAGTATGTGCCTTTCTTAACCTTTCCCTCCTCCCTCTTGCTGGAATGAGCAAACACTTGGAACTACTGCACTCATCTTAGGCATGAGGCATCATGCCCAGAACGGCATGAGTTATCTGCAATCATATGCATATGTAAGCCATTGTTATCTTGTATTTTCTGTATAATCCTAATACACCACAGTTTTAAATATCTATATGCCAGTGATCCCAAAGGACATCTAACCACAATCTTTCCAGACTCATCTATCCAATAGCCATTGGAACATTTCTACTAGGATGTCCAAATAAGCCTTTCGAATTTAACTGTCCAAAACAGAATTCTTTATTTTTTCTTCCCAAACACTTCCTCCACTTATCTTCTTCATCACTATCAACTGAATGGTAAATGGTAAATGATCTACCTTGTAGCTCAAGCAAACAAACTTAGGTGTTTCCCTTGAATACTTGTTTTCACAGTATATCCAAACTACGCACAATTCATGTTCTCTACCATCAAAACATATCCCAAACCCATCCACTTTCCACTTTTCTCCATCTTCACTGCTACCACTCTTGTCTAGTTAAGCACCAATATTTCTTGTTTGGAGTAATGTGTCTTCAATGGTGCCATTTCTTTTTCTTTTTCTTTTTTTGAGTTGGAGTCTCACTCTGTTGCCCAGGCTGGAGTGCAGTAGCACCCCAGCGTTGATCTGTTGCTGGGCTCTAGTGATCCTTCCATCTCAGCCTTCTAAGTAGCCAGAACTACAGGCGCGTGCTACCATGCCCATCTAATTCTTTGATTTATTGTAGAGATGAGGTCTCACTACGTTGCCCAGGCTGTCTCAAACCCATGGCCTCAGGCAATCCTCTTGCATCGGCCCCCCATAGTGCTGAGATTACAGGCTTGAGCCACTGCTCCCGGTCAATGGTGCTGTTTCTAACTTATGAAATCCTTTCCAGAAAGAGAAAAAAAAAAGTTCTGGAGATGGACGGTAGTGATGGTTGCACAACAATGTGAATGGCACAGAACTCTACACCTCAAAATTGTTACAATGGTAAATCTTACGCATATTTTACCATATCAAATCAAACAAAAAAAGACATCTTTCCTAGAGGCAAAAGTTTCCTCTATATTTTTCAAAATATCTTGCAGATGTGCCTTTCACATTTACGTCTTCAATCTATTTGGAAATTATTCTCATGAATGGTGTGAATTAAGAATCTAATCTTGTCTGTATTCCATATGGATACCACATATTTCAGCATCATTTATTAAACAGTCTAAGCTTTCACCCTGCTTGGCAATATCACTTAGTGGCATACTAAGCTCCCATATGTACATAAGTGTGTTACTAGGGCTTACATTCTGTCCTCAAAAAAAGGTCAGGGATACTTTTCTATCCCTGAACCAATATCATACTGTCTTAATTATTACAGCTTTGTATTAAGCTATGCTATCTGAGAGAGACCTTATTTAATTTTCTTCTTCAAAACTGACTTAGCTATTCTTGGTCCTTTGCCTTTTCTTATACATTTTAGGCTTAGTATGTCAAGTTCCATAAAACCATGTAGTGACTTTAATTGGTATCACACTGAATTTGTAGAACTGGGGAAAACTGACATCTTTTTAAGGCTGAGTCTTATCATCCATGAATATGGTATATCTCACTATTTACTTTGGTCTTCTTTTATGTGTTCCAAAAGTGTATTATAATTTTCTCCCTAAAGAACTATTCAGCTTTAGTTTGATCTATTTCTAAATACCTTTAGTTTTGAATGCTGTCATAAGTAGTATTTTTTTTATTAAAATTCCTAGTTAATCATTACTGGTATACACAAGGTTTTTTTATCAAATTCAGAAATCTTCCTGAACTGAAGGCCATTTCTGATATCCTCTAACCAAAATAACACTTCCAGTCGTTCTTTATCTCATAATCTGGTGCTTTCTTAACCAATTTTAGTGTTTCTTTGCTCCCACCAATATAAGTTACTGTTCACCATTGTAACCCAAGTGTCTAGAACAATGTCTGACATATCAGATACAGAAAATGTTTGTTGGAGAAATAAATGGACGTTTTAAATCTGGATGACTTGGAGAAACACAGGAAGAAAAGCGGGGGGGGGTTGTTTGTTTGTTTTTGTTTTTTGTTTTGTTTTGTTTTGAGTTGGAGTCTCACTCTGTCGCCCAGACTGAAGTGCAGTGGCCGCTACCGGTCACCGCAGCCTCGACCTCCTGGGCTCTGGTGATCCTTCTGCCTCAGCCTTCCAGGTAGCTGGAACTACAAGCATGTACCACCACTCATCTCAGCCTCCCAAAGGCACCGGATTACAGGCTGAGCCACAGAGCCTGGGTTGTTTTTTGGGTGTTTTTTTTTATTTTCCTACCTCTTAGCTTCACCTTAATGACATTGTATGGCAGGAAAAGCAGGTTTTGAAGTGAGGGTGAGAGAAAACAAGTTTGGTTTGAGAAGTGTTTAGAGTACTCACAGGTCATTAACATGTGGGCACCAGTCCAGCACCAGGAGCATAAGAATGGCATTCAATGGGAAGTAACTGATGAGACAGTCAAGGAGGAGACACATAAGCAAGAAGAAAAAAAAGCAAGTAAAAGACACTTGGGAAAAACTATACTGGGAGGCAAATTTTATAACAAGAGACTGCAACAACATAGAAACCACCGGCTGGAAAAGATTTGAAGAACAGAAAGAGAAAAATAAATGAAAGAGGTGGGTTCCTAAGAGATCACATGAACACACGATTAAGATCAAGGAAGCTTGTCAGAGTCCAAGGGTTCGAGACCAGCGCGGGCAACATGGCGAGACCTCATCCATACAATTAATAAAAAAACTAGCCGAGTCGTGGTGGTGCACGCCTGTAGTTCCAGCTACATGAAAGGCTGAGGTGGAAAGATCGCCTGAGCCCAGGCGATCGAGGCTACGGTGAGCCGAGATCGTGCCACTGCACTCCAGCCTAAGCAACAGAGTGAGACTCCGACTCAAAAAAAAAAAAAAAAAAAAATCAAGGAAGTACAATTTAACCTAAGGAACCAAAAGCGAGAACCTCACATCTCAGCTAACAGAAAATAATCATTAGTTTCCTTAGTAGTTGCTTTATGAATTCAGGAGTTCCAAAAAAGAGAAAGAGAGAGAAAATAATCAGCCCGCTCTATTAGACTACAGATCAGAATTCGGGAAAGGGGTTAACTGTAGAACCTTCCAGAGTCATTCACTTTTAAATGACAGTCACCGGGTTTGGAGACCTATCACCATTCAATCTACTGGACCTCCCGGGTCAGAGAAGGAGCAGGAAGCGCCGGCGTGGAAGGCGCAGATTTGACGGATGAAGCTGATCACTCCTTCTCGTCATTATCTTTCCGTGCCTGCCGAGCCCGGGATGATGTCCCGGCGGGTGCACTCCATAGCAACAGCAGAAGGGCAGCGACCACCACAGCGAGGGCCCCACGCCCGGCGGAGGGTCAGCGGGTCGCCGGGACACCGCGCGCCCTCACGCGGGCGCCCCGCCCGTGCCCGGTTCCCGCTCTCCCCACTCCCCGCCGCGCCCAGCCGCGCGGACGCCCTCGCTCGCCCACGCGAGCCCAGCCTCCCCTTCCTACCTGCCAGCACGCGGACTCGGCCCGCCCCCAACCGCTCACAGGTGACCTTGTGGGCGGGGGAGCCCACCTCTCTCCGCGGCTCCCAGCCCGGGCCCTCCGCCCGGCGGCGAGCGGCACGTGACTCCGCCCCCGCC
>NW_007259259.1:325119-329367 GCF_000164805.1 Carlito syrichta
TGGGCGCGATGACGTAGGCGGCGCCGGCGCAGGCGTAGTCTGTCGGCCGCGCTGAGGCGCCACTGGGTGTGTGGGCGGAGGTTCGTGGAGAGCGTGTGAGCAGCTGGGGCGAGCGGGGTGCGGGAAGTTGGAGGGGTCCCGAAAAAAGAAAGGAGGTGGGGCTGGTACAGGACAGCGTCCCACACGCTCTCCGGGCCCTTTCTGGCGGAGCCAGATGGCTGCCGCGCTCATTTGATCCTGGGTCTCCTGTAGGGCCGCCGGCCCCGCTCCGCACTGTGAAGTGGAAGGCTCAGGGTTGTGTATGTTAGGGGGCTTCCTTCGACCCTTGATCCTTGGGGGACGTGGTTTATTGAGTGAAGCAACCTGGAGTTCTGGCTTGTAATTGGAGCAGGGGGACAGGAACTACGGCTAAATCTCTTGGATCGGTGTCCTCATCTGTAAAATGAAGCGGTGGGGTTGTTTTTGAGGCCCCTTGCTGAGCTCCCATTCCCTGGTATTCCTGCCTCCCAGGATCTCACTTTTTATCATTTTTCTGAGTAGGAGGAGAAATCCTTTGATAATGGACGTGTTTTACACCTGGGAGTAATGCTTTGGAGTTCCGCCGCTTGCCTGTATTAGGATTAATTGACCTTGGGTAGAATTAGTTTGCAAAAAAGGTTTTACATTGTTAATACTCCAAGTAAAACCCATTTTAATTTTGTTAAAAGATCAGAATGTCTGGATTTGGGGATGTTAGCTTTGTTTTTCATAGATTTAACTGTTTAATATTGACATTTAATGTTTTCCCTCATTTCAGAGGCAAATCCCCAAAGCATATTGAAGTTGATACTCTTGAATTTTATGTCACTTTTTTCTTTATTAGAATTCTTGAGGTCATCTGCACCTTCTGACTGGGAAAAGATGGTCAACGTCTTGAAAGGAGTGCTTATAGAATGGTTAGTAGTTTTGATGCTTCATGAGTTTTACATTTACTTATTGAATCTTGATTTACATGTATTCCTTTTCTAATATTATGTTTTGTTTTTAAGATCTGAATGAAATCAAGTCTTGGCTTTCTCAACTTCAGTTTTCTTACTTATGTAACAAGTGGGACCGATTTGGGTGCTGATCTCTTTCAGGTGTCAGATTTCAGATGTAAATACATCTTAACATGATCCTTTATGTGCATAGTTGTGATTTAAAAGATTTGGGGTGAGGTCTGAAATTTTGCCTTTTTTTTTTTTGAGTTGGAGTCTCACTCTGTTGCCCAGACTGGAGTGCAATGGCACACTCCCGGCCACCGCAGCCTCAACCTGCTGGGCTCCAGCGATCCTTCCGCCTCAGCCTTCCAAGTAACTGGAACTATAGGCGCGCACTGCCACGCCCAGTTAATTTTTGATTTATTGTAAAGACAAGATCCCCAAATCACGGGCTCAGGCAATCTACTCGCCTCAGCCTCCCAAAGTGCTGGGATTACGGGATGAGCCACCAAGCCCGGCGGAGATTTTGCATTTCTAATAAGCTCCAGATGATGCTGTTGTCTGGGGATTATACTGGGCAGCAAGGTGACAGAGCCACTGGAACCAAGGGAGAACTCTGAGGCTGGATACGAGGACAGCAAACTAGGTGGAAAAATCAATTAGGAAAGAAAACGTTTACACTTCAGCTCCTCTAACAAACCTGTACTCTGTCTTTAGGGCTAAGCCAAAGGCTTGCCGCTTAGATTTCAATGAGTCTTCTCAGTTTTGTTCTTAGATGAAATCCAGCCACAATTTTCTTTCAAATTAAAATATAGGTTTAACTCAATTCCAACTGTCATGCTAAAAGGATTATTTTGGAAACGGATTAAATTATTTCAAAGTTATTCTACAGGAAACAATGACAAAGAAAATAATGGGTGTGTGATGGGATGAGAGAGAGTAGACTAAAACTATGTGATAAAGAAGAAGGCATCAGGCATCCTTAGGGAAGGGAATACGTGATGTTGGACAACTGTTTAGCTATTTGGCAACAAACAGAAAACAGCTGATTTAGGTCCTCACCTCATTATATGTCCCTCCTCCCAATAAATTCTGGATGAATGAAATTTAAAACATCAACAAAAGCAAGACTTCCACAAGAGAAGTAAATATTTATCAAACCCACAGGTGAACATTAAACTTAAAACTAAAAGAAACAAAAGGGAAAAAAACTGATAGCTGACACTGTGTGTATCTTCTGTATTTAAAAATAACATTAAAAGCCCAGCCATGCCAGGTGTGGTGGCTCAAGCCTATAATCTCAGCACTGTGGGAGGCCAAGGCAAGAGGATTGCCTGAGCCCATGGGTTCAAGATCAGTCTTGGCAACATAGTGAGACCTCGTCTCTGCAATAAATAAAAAATAATAATAAGCTGGGCATGATGGCGCATGCCTGTAATTCTGTAATTTCAGTTACTTGGAAGGCTGAGGTGGAAGCATCACTTGAGCCCAGCAGGTCGAGGCTGTGAGCATGCCACTGCACTCCAGCCTGGGCAACAGAGTGAGACTCCGACTTAAAAAAAAAAAAAGATGCATTTACATGTTGAGAAGCACTGTTAAATCAGCTTCAGATTAGAGAATTGTGTTGAACTAGGCTTGTTTCATTTTATTTTGCAGATAGGTACTATACTTGCAAAACTATTTCGTTTTCTCCTTCAAAGTTTTGTTAAGGGTTCCTGGCCTGTGACCCCCCACAACCCTTTTGACAGTTTGTTACAACATTGGGTATGCCAGGCTCAGGGGCAGGCCTCAGAAACAGAATCTCTTCCTCCTCTGGCCCTGTTTTCACTTGCTGCAAGGCAGGACTGTGATGTTCCCCTGCCTTTCTGATTGTGGGTCTAAGACCTTCCCCAAAAATGGTTCCACTCTGTAAGGAATGCTGATGTCATTAAAAGGCTTTAAATCCATTAAAATGCAAAACTAGGTTCAGATAATTTCTGGAGAGTTGAGTGGAGTTTCCTGGAGGGTGGTGCCCAGGGAGGGTATGGAGGCTCCTCTCCCCTTCCCCCAAGGGTGGCATGTCCCATCATCTGCATCCTCTGGGATATCCTTTATAAGAAGCAGGTCAGTGTGTTTCCCTGAGTTCTGTGAACCTCTCCCATAAATGAATGAAACCTATCGAGGGGATTGTGGGAACCCCAACTTGAAGCTGATTGATTAAAAGTTCCAAAGGCCCGGACTTATGAGTAGTATGGGGGGTCTTGTGGGACTGCACCCTCACCCTGTGGGATCTGACACTATCTCCAGACAGATAGTGTTGGAATTGAATTGGAGGACACCTAGCTGGTGTTCGCTGCTTGTTGGTGGGGAGAAACTCCCACATTTGGTCACAGAAGTCTCTGTGTTGATTGTTGTGGTGTGAGAGCAGTGGAAAAAACTCAGTTTTGGAAAGTTTCCCAAAAGCAAAAGTGAATTCTATTTTTTTTCTTTTTTCTTAAATTTTTTTATTTTAAAGATATGGAGTACAATTCAGGGTTAGGTATACAAACGATTATGCAGGTAACCTTGTTGATGAGGTGTGCCCCTCCCTCCCCTAGCAGTTTCCCTCAACTGCCAATCCCACCCCCTCGCCCCAAAGTGAATTCTAAAATGTAGCCTGCAGCTGGGCTGGTGGCTCAACCTGTAATCCTGCACTTTGGGAGGCTGAGGCAAGTGGATTGCTTGAACCCATGGGTTTGAGAACAGCCCAGGCAACTTGACGAGACCTTGTCTCTACAATAAAATTAAAAATTAACCAGCATTATAGAGTATACCTGTAGTTCCGGCTACTTGGAAGGCTGTAGCAGAAGGATCACCGGAGCCCAGCAGGTGGACACTGGGGTGTCCGTGAGCATGCCACTACCCTCCAGCCCGGGCAACAGTGAGACTCCAACTCAAAAATAAAAATAAAGTGTAGCCTGTATAGTTTTTTAAAAGGGTAACCGACTGCCCAAAGATACAAGTCTTCTGAGAAGATTTTAGGTTGAAGACATGACATAGATTCCCAAAGGGTGTAACCAGAGCTGGTGGATCCTCATTCATTATCAGTCAGGTACAGATATTGAGACAATGACTGGAAAGGTTCAGTTTCCTTCATGTCTGATGTCAAAGAGAATACTTATTAATATGATATCGGAGCCGGGCTCGGTGGCTCAGCCTGTAATCCCGCACCTTTTGGGAGGCTGAGATGAGTGGATTGCCTGAGCCCGCAGGTTCGAGACCCACCTGGGCAGCGAGACCTCATCTCTACAATAAATAAAAAAAAATCAGC